>NC_079190.1:292650011-292905011 GCF_029499605.1 Hyla sarda
ATTAATGATATATTTTTATAATTCGGACATTTCCGCACGCGGTGATACCACATATGTTTATTTTTATTTACACTGTGTTTTTTTTTTTATTGGAAAAGGGGGGTGATTCAAACTTTTAATAGGGGAGGAGTTAAATGATCTTTATTCACTTTTTTTTTGCAGTGTTATAGGTCCCATAGGGACCTATAACACTGCACACACTGATCTTCTATGTTGATCACTGGTTTCTCATAAGAAACCAGTGATCAACGATTCTGCCGCATGACTGCTCATGCCTGGATCTCAGGCACTGAGCAGTCATTCGGCGATCGGACAGCGAGGAGGCAGGAAGGGGCCCTCCCGCTGTCCTGTCAGCTGTTCGGGATGCCGCGATTAGCCGCGGCTATCCCGAACAGCTCGACTGAGCTAGTCGGGAACTTTCGCTTTCACTTTTAGCCGCGCGGCTCAGCTCTGAGCGCGCGGCTAAAGGGTTAATAGCGCGCGGCGCCGCGATCGGCGCTGTGCGCTATTAGAGGCGGGTCCCGGCTTCACTATGATGCCGGGCCCGCCGTGATATGACGCGGGGTTACTGTGTAACCCCGCGTTATATCAGAAGAGCAGGACCAAGGACGTACTGGTACGTCCTTGGTCCTTAAGGGGTTAAAGGGGTACTCCAGTGGAAAACTTTTTTTTTTTTTTTTTTTTTTAAATCAATGCCAGAATGTTAAACAGATTTGTAAATTACTTCTATTAAAAAATCTTAATCCTTCCAGTACTTAATAGCTGCTGAACACTACAGAGGAAATTCTGTTCTTTTTGGAACACAGAGCTCTCTGCTGACATCATGACCACAGTGCTCTCTGGTGACATCTCTGTCCATTTTAAGAACTGTCCAGAGCAGGAGAAAATCCCCATAGCAAACATATGCTGCTCTGGACAGTTCCTAAAATGCACAGAGGTGTCAGCAGAGAGCTCTGTGTTCCAAAAAGAAAATAATTTCCTCTGTAGTATTCAGCAGCTAATAAGTACTGGAAGGATTAAGATTTTTTAATAGAAGTAATTTACAAATGTAGAAACAATAGGGTATGTGAAGCTCACAGAAAAAATATGCGAGGTTAACTGAGAAACTCTCACACCCAAATGAGAATTAAGAAAGAAAATATAAAAAATAGGAGACTCAGTCCTTAACTTTATCACTCAAAAAAGTGTATGATGGATGGATGGTTCAGATGGAAAACATTAACTTTCCAGACCAATTAAGGTTATAATATTTAATGTAAGAAATAGCAAAACAATCCTAAAATCACAGCCGTAGGGCACTACGGCTGTGTAAGATTAAAATTATTTATAATAATAACAACATTAATTTCACAAATGGTAGATATGCCCTGGGGAGTAAGAATATTGCTCACATCTAGTGGATCAAATAGATTATTCATATGTAATGTTATATGATATGAAAGCGGGTCGGCTCCGTGATTCTGCGAAATTGGTGAAGCCTCTGTACCTCAAGTGGGTGGTGAGATATCCTTCGCAGAGAAGGTACCTTTAGTCCGGCAGCTGCTAGTATATACAATGGTGGATCCGGTAATCCGGTATTTCCAACTGTCTGGCAGAACTAGTAGTCCGGCATCTCAAGCAGCACAGCATAAAGGCAAAAAAGTTCCCATGTGGAGGGAGTAAATAGTATCTCCAAGGCTTAAGAGGATTTGAATCGGGATGATTGGTCCAAAAAGAAAAAAAATTAAAATACAATTGCAATTGTATAAACCTCTAACGCGTTTAGGGGTGTAACTGGAGCATAGGCCACTCCAACCCCTTCCTCAGTGGTAGAAATGTAGTCTACCCCCCCAAGAAAATCCTTTGTATACCCCTGTCCATTAACATCATATGAACAAAGCCTAAAATGTAATATTACATCTTTCAGCAAAAGGTGGCACAAGCAGGTGTCAAGTTTAACATGGTAAATATTTATTCACAAGTAATAGGGGGTCTTTGATAAAGTTTTTGTTTCAATTAATGAAATGGGAATGTAAAGCTGTATTAAATTTAGCTTAAAGGGGTACTCCGCCCCTAGACATCTTATCCCCTATCCAAAGAAAAGTATCTATGCCCCATGTCTGATTGCGGGGGTCCCGTCGCTGGGGACCCCTGCGATCTCAGCTGCAGCACCCTAGACATCCGGTGCACGGAGTGAACTTTGCTCCATGCCAGATGACTGGTGATGCAAGACGGAGGCCCTTGACATCATGGTCACGCCCTGATCGTAACATCACAGCCATGCCCCCTCAATGCAAGTCTATGGGAGGGGGCGTGATGGCTGCCACGCCCCCTCCCATAGACTTGCATTGATGGGGGGTGGCTGTGATGTTCCGAGCCTCCGGCGCTGCACCCGATGCTCTAAAGGAACACCAGGTGCAGCAGGGAGATTGCGGGGGTCCCCAGCAGCGGGACCTCCACGATCGGACATCTTATCCCCTATCCTTTGGATAGGGCATAAGATATCTAGGGGCAGTATTTGGGGAAGTATAGATGGGGGAAAGGTAAAAAGGTTGCTGGAATAGTACAGAGCCTAGGATTGGCAGGTTCTGCAGAGATTAATTTGTGGTTGGAAGAAATTGCCCAGGTGGTCTGGGCCGGATGGACACAAAAAAGGGAACGTGACCGAGAAAATGTCTCCTGTAAGTCACTGGATGGATCCATGACCTAAAGTCAGCAGCTTCATGACATGTTGACAAGAATACCTGTGATGAGTTGATTTAAAAGCTTTAAAACTACTCTCACTAAACTGCCAAGGCTGGAATTGCTCTATATATTGTATAATATGTATTTTTCTTTAGCACATCATAATAAAATGCCTTAAACAGGTGATTCTTAAGACGATGGTTAGACAGTAAGGTCAATAATGGCGTTACCAATCCAATGTACAATATATTGTTCTCTAGTAACCTGTCAACAAATCCCAGATTTAATAAACTGTCCTGTTTCTATGTTTGCAAGACAGATTGTACAGGTGTAAGAAGAACCCGGCTCCTGTCTGTACACAGATTAATGTCAGAAACCTCCACCCCGTCTAACTTGACCTATAAATGAAGGTTTTTGAGGCCCAAGTGTCACATCCCATCATGGCACAGAAGAGCATGAAGATACTTTGTGCGTTATTCATTTTCCATTGCTGTCTTCACAAAGGTAAATAGCCATCCTTTTCCCAGTGCTCTTACCATATATTCACCGTATGCCTTATTTTATTTATTAGTATTTTATTTAAGAATGGACAATATAGCAAGGTTACATTTAACAACATGAATGACCAATGGAGAATTAACTTATGGTTTTGTGGCTTGTATGAAAGATATATAGCATATCTTTCCAGCATTTAAATAAGCTGAGATGAAAGAAAACGTTGTAGAATCTGGCTTTGCTTTCTAATGGCATTTTAAAATAACAATAAAAGTATGTTCCAAATTCTGCCACATGTGAACATACTGTCAATATTATATCATTGTTCTCTATGTTATCACTTTATGGACATATTGTACAATATAATCCTTTGTTACTTTTTTATACAGGTTTTACTACATGCACAGGTACCATTATTATTATTATTACATTATAATGATTTGCTGTATAAACAAGTTCGGAACAAAATGTATTAGAAACCTTGAAGGAGCAGCAGTGTGGGCACAGTTTTACCATTTACCAATGCATATATAAGTCTATGCATATTAGAATTTTTAGAATTATTCAAATCATTTTGGACACATAAAACATTTTTATATAGTGGGAGACTGATAGGGCTGGAATTCCAGCTATCTGTCCTGAAGGCTGCATACACAAGAACACTCCGATGAGATGAGCATTTGTTTGTTTGAATAAAGAGAGAGAATCTAACATGCATGGTCATTCTCCCCCCAACACTATCTAATGGGAGAGAGTTGGGGGCCTATACAAATTAAAAAGTCTTTGGTTTCATCAAAATCATTAGTTTCCACCATCTTTTCTCTATTGTGTATGGAGACCTTTAGTATACTACACCAATCTGTTTTGTGTACTCACTGGTGGAGATTTATCAAAACCTGTGTAGAGGAAAAGTGGTGCAGATCCCAATAGCAACCAATCAGATTGCTTCTTTTGTTTTGCACAGTCCTTTTCAAAAATGAAAGAAGCAACTTTTCGTTTGCACAGGTTTTGATAAATCTCCCTCACTGTGTTCATAGTCTCGGAACCACTTTTGGGAGATTCTAGCTGATTCCAGCAACCTAACTTGCTACCTTGGACAACAACTCCACTAATACTTTGTACCAGTTTATATAAATCTCCCTCACTAAGTATGTATGGCATTTTTCTTTTTGCTTTTGGTTTTGCTTATGTGTGACATGTTTATCATACTACCACAGGGGGTTGATAAATTTGGCTCACATAAGCAAAAAACAATAAAATCACTTTGGAATACCATTTTCTTAGCACACATAAGCAAAAAAAATGTATGTGTCTTTATTACATTTGTTTTACCACTTTTTTCCCCCTAAATGTACTAACCCATTTTTTTCTTGTTTTTTTTTTCTTTTCATTTCAGATCCGTCTATCCTGTGGGCTGCTTTAGATTTGGTGGACTACGTTGACCAGCATTTTTTTGTTTAATATTAACAACATTTTGTAACGAGGGCTTGTGGGGGAGTGTTTTCTGGAATAAAAGTTTTTTAAATGTGTATTTTTTTTTAATTTACTTTACAGGCTTAGTAGTGGAAACCATCTTATAGACGATGTCCATTACTAAGCAGGGGCTTAGTGTTAGCCCCCAAAACAGCTAGTGCTAACCCCGATAATTTCCCTGGTACTCACCACCACAGGAATGCCGGGAAGAGCTGGTACCAACAGGCCCAGAGCGTCAAAAATGGCACTCCTGGGCCTAGGCGGTAACAGGCTGGCATTATTTTGGCAGGGGAGGGCTGGTACCAATGGTCCTCACCCACCCTGGGAATGTCAGGCTGTTGCTGTTTGGTTGGTATCTGGCTGAGAACAAAAATACAGGGAACCCTATGCGTTTTTTTATTATTTAATTATTTCTGAAAACAAAACCTCAGCCAAATACCAACCAAGTAGCAACAGCCTGACGTTACCAGGGTGGGCCAGGACCATTGTTACTGGCCCTCCCCAGCCAAAATAACGCCAGCCTGTTACCACCTAGGCCCAGGAGCGCCATATTTGACGCACCGGGCCAGTTGGTACCGGCTCTTCCCGCCACCGCTGTGGCGGTGGGTACTGGAGTAATAATTGGGGGTTAGTGCTAGTTGTTCTTGGTGCTAACACTAAGCCCTGGCTTAGTAATGGATTCTGTCTATAAGACGGCTTCCACTACTAAGCCTGAAAAGTAAATTAAAACAAAAAAACATGTTTTTTTTAAAAAAAAAAAACACTCCCTTCACAAGCCCTCGTTAACCAATTTATTAACATAAAAAAAACACTGGTCATCATCGTAGTTCACAGGATACACGGATCTGAAATGAGAAGGAAAAAAGGTAAGTACATTTATTGTAACCCACCCGCACATTTCCCGCCCACACCGCACAGCATGACTACAACTCCCAGCATGCCCTTACCGTAATTACATAATGGGAGTTGTAGTCATGCAGCAGGGCTGGGCGAAAATGTGCAAGCGGGTGATAAGCTTGTCACCTGCCCCCACTGCATGACTACAACTCCCAGCAGGCCCTTACAGTAAGGACATGCAGGGAGTTGTTGTCATGCGCGCAGGCGGGAGACAAGCTTGTCATCCGCCCGCACATCTAACACACTCCCCCCCTGTGCCGCACTACTACAATTCCCAGCATGTCCTTACAGTAAGGAGTTGTAGTAGTGCTGTGTGGGCAGGAGATGTGCGGGCAGGTGACAAGCTTGTCACCCTCCTGAACATCTCCTAACCGCTCGTCCCACTGTGCCTGTGAAAATTAAAGTTAAAAAAAGTTGCACAAAAAGTCTCATGTGCGACTTTTTGTACGACTTACTGAAAATGCTGTAATAGGCAAGTTTGTAAGCCAGGTCTGACTTGCCACTTGCAACTTTTCTAAGGGAGGGTTTGCGACTTTTATTTGCTTACGTGCGACTTTGGCAATGATAAATCCTGGACCACTGAAAAGTAAAAACTGAAAATTGCTTAGGTAGGGCAGATTGGTATTTTTTGCTTAACCACAAAAGGCGCACAAAAATTTGCTTAGTCACACGAGAGACTTTTTGTACGACTTTTGTAAGCAAAAAAAGCTGCTTAAATCCCTTCATAAATCTCCCTACTGGTGATGACCTAATCAAACTCCTTTGCAATAAATGATGTACTCAGTGCCTACCTTTGGTGGTGATACTCAATATCATATAAGATACAATAATATCTAGTTAAAGGGTTATTCCTATTTCAGATAATTGCATTTAAATAAGACTATCACCCCAAGATATATAACTTACTTATATAGTGTTATCACATATTGTACTGGTTTCAACAGGTTTTACTTGATTCATCCCTGACAGGAAGTTGTGTAGTTCTTACATTTTCAATGTGATGTTCTCTACAACTCCCTGGCTCCTCTCTCTCTTCCAAGACAATGTATCATCTTCTGCTGGTCTCAGGAGGCTTGTTATGATCCTGTCTCTGAGCTTTAGCCCCACCCCCGAGTAATGTCACCACCTCTGACCAGCCCCTAAACCCTACACATATAGATATAGGGGGAAATTTATCAAAACCTTCTTAAAGGAAAAGTTGGCCAGTTGCCTATAGCGACCAATCAGATGTCTTCTTTTATTTTTCACTGGCCTCTGTAAAAATGAAAGAAGCAAGCATGGGCAACTGGTAAACTTTTCTATACACAGGTTTTGATAAATCCCCCCATATATTTTTTGGGACATTCTGGGAATTGTAGTACTGGGTAACTGCTCAACCAGGAAGTAAAACCACAAACGGGAAGTTCAGATCTAGGACCCCTAAAATCAAAAAACCAATAGATTTTTCATGGTTTTAGAACTGGGAAAGACAAGTAAGCAATACTATATGCTTCTGCAGGACTTTTTTTTTTTTTTTTTGCCTAATGATGGAGTACCCATTTAAAAACTGTAAGGTTGGGTTCACATATGTTTGGCATCCAGCATAGGTGAACTCAGGCTATATCTCTACACAACTGATGACAAGTTGTCATCAGTTGTATGGTATCCGGTGCATTGACGTAGAATGAGATTTGCCATAGAATGAGATGGTCCGCCTCCATCACATCCTATTGGCTCACTCTTGTCACGTGACACATTTAAACGTCACGCATCGATGCGCACAGCAGTGTCAGTTTGGCTATCACAGGGAGAGGATCTCCTCTCCCTGTGATAGCTGAAGCTCCACGGAGCTCTCATGGCTTCTGTGGCCCGACAGAAGTTCACACATGTGCGCAGCTCATACGGCTGACTCATATACATTTACTCTATTATTACATGTACTGTTGATCCACAGCGCTATCGGGATCCCGTGGCACTGTCATGAGTGTGCGTCCCCGCGAGCGCCCCCATGCCCGCAGCTCTACTCCCGATCCCCCGCCCCCCGCAGCTCTACTCCCCGTCCCCCGCAGCTCTACTCCCCGTCCCCCGCAGCTCTACTCCCCGTCCCCGATCCACAGCGCTATGGGGATTCCTATGCCCGATGGCGCTGTCATCAGTGTGCGTCCCCGCGAGCGCCCCACGCCCGCAGCTCTACTCCCCGTCCCGTTAACGCTCAGGGAGCGGGGAACAGAAAATAGAGCATCGGGCACAGGTAAAGTAGTACTGCGCATGCGCAGCACTACGCCAATAACGTAACCTGCGCCCGATGCTCTACTTTCTGTTCCCCGCTCCCTGAGCGTTAACGGGACGGGGAGTAGAGCTGCGGGGCACGGGGAGTACAGCTGCGGAGGACGGGGAGTAGAGCTGCGGGGGACGGGGAGTAGAGCTGCGGGGGACGGGAGTACAGCTGCGGGGGACGGGGAGTACAGCTGCAGGGGGCGGGGGACGGGGAGTACAGCTGCGGGGGACGGGGAGTAGAGCTGCGGGCGTGGGGCGCTCGCGGGGACGCACACTGATGACAGCGCCATCGGGCATCGGGATCCCGATAGCGCTGTGGATCAACAGTACATGTATATGAGCCAGCCGTATGAGCTGCGTAAATGTGTGAACTTCTGTTGGGCCACAGAGGCCATGAGAGCTCCGTGCAGCTTCAGCTATCACAGGGAGAGGAGATCCTCTCCCTGTGATAGCCAAACTGACACTGCTGTGCGCATCGATGCGTGACGTTTAAATATGTCACGTGACAAGAGTGAGCCAATAGGATGTGATGGAGGCGGACCATCTCATTCTATGGCAAATCTCATTCTACGGCAATGCACCGGCGTCTATTGTTTCTGGATGGCAGACAGGGGAATGCAGCAAGTGGGTGTCCAACCATCTGGCGTCAAAATTGAGATGCTGGATGATTGTGAACTGTCCCCTTAAAATGGATGGGATCAGTTCTAGCATCAGTTTTCCTCCGGTGCACGTTGGAGGGAAACTATGCCGGACAGCTGATATATGTGAACCCAGCCTTAGAAAGCTGTGGAGGTCTGTAGTATTTCTAGTGTGAGCAAAAGACTTCAGTCAACAGCTGACAATTTATATAGTAAGAGCTAGCAGACATAAATAGAACCCCACGTAAATAAACCTTGCACTGTGCATTTATTTTAATATCCTTATGTAAAAAAGAGTAAAGTAGGGAGAGGGAGCTCACTAGGCACTGGGAGCTATAGTAATGTGTGGGGTGCTGTTCAGATATGTTCAAAGTTCAATGCATACTCCAAGTGAAGAAACTAGAAGAATACACTCACCACACAAATAGTGCTGGTCATCTGCGCCGTTTCTTTATTGGAAAAACTTGGTCGCGTAGTATACAGCCAGATCAGTGGGATACAGATGATATACAGATGCTCGAGTAGGGGAGGAGAAAACAGACGATAAGTTTTTCCAATAAAGAAACGGCACAGATGACCAGCACTATTTGTGTGGTGAGTGCATTCTTCCAATTTCTTCACTTGGAGTATGTAAAAAAGACATGAGTTTTAATTTCTTATTTTAATAAAGACATAGGTGCTGCAAAAAATAGCATTGAGTCACAGTATGAGTAACAATATAGATTAATAATTCCACTATAGAATTATAGAAATCAATCTTCTGGATAATGTGGCGTATACCCATATATATTCATGAGGAATGCTTTTTCGTCGTAATTTGTCACATGAAAAGTTGCAGGCTGGGCCCGTACAGCATTTTCTGCGACATTTCATTTCGAACGTTTACATTTCCTGACCATGAAGTGTTCTTATTTAGAGCACTTTGTGCAGTGAAATGTCTCGGGCCAGAATTAGAAGTTATCACAGATTATCACAAATAGCTCTATGCGTCAATTGTATTAAAGTCCGTGCGACAATTGTATCGACTGCCACTTCTCTGCGACATTTAACCAGACTATGGTAGAGCGGTTCTGTGCTCATTCATCAAGGTCTGTGCGACTTTTGATAAATAAGGCGCACGTCTGCCTCTTTCTCAGCGACATTTGTGCTCTAAACCAGTGGTCTCAACCCTGCGGGCCTCCAGATGTTGCAAAACTACAACTCCCAGCATGCCCGGACAGCCTTTGGCTGTCCGGCCATGCTGGGACTTGTAGTTTTGCAACATCTGGAGGTCCGCAGGTTGGAGACCACTGCTCTAAACAAGTCAACAACTCAATGTCAATACTAAATGTCCCTAAATGTCATTATTTTATATCGAAATGATACTGACTTTCTCTTTTTTTTTTTCTTCCAGCCCCACAAGGTAAGTGCCATTTGTCTTTTGACAGAATTAAATAAACTGTAACACAAAAATGCCACATGATGAATTGAAAGCTCTGACTTTTTAAGATATAGCATAAACTGTAATGGGAAAAGGTTTGGGTTATTTGCTGCCAAGTTTCTCTTCTCTTTTAACGCTTTACAGTGCCAACCCAGCCTTTAACTCATAAACAATGGCACTTCATTTATTATTACAAAGGCACAGAACATGCATATCTACATTACAACATTATATATATATATATATGCATATTTACATATATACATATTTGTATGTATACAACACATGTCTAAACTAACCACTATACATATGTATAAGCATACAATAAACATATCTACATTACTACACTATATATATATATATATATATATATATATATATATATATATTTACATATACTGTATACATATTTGTATGAATACAACACATGTCTAAACAAACCACTATACATATGTATAAGCATACAATAAACATATCTACATTACTACACTATATATATATATTTACATATACTGTATACATATTTGTATGTATACAACACATGTCTAAACTAACCACTATACATATGTATAAGCATACAATAAACATATCTACATTACTACACTATATATATATATATATATATATATATATATATATATATATATATTTACATATACTGTATACATATTTGTATGTATAAAACACATGTCTAAACAAACCACTATACATATGTATAAGCATACAATAAACATATCTACATTACTACACTATATATATATATTTACATATACTGTATACATATTTGTATGTATACAACACATGTCTAAACTAATCACTATACATATGTATAAGCATACAATAAACATATCTACATTACTACACTATATATATATATATATATATATATATATATATATATTTACATATACTGTATACATATTTGTATGTATAAAACACATGTCTAAACAAACCACTATACATATGTATAAGCATACAATAAACATATCTACATTACTACACTATATATATATATATTTACATATACTGTATACATATTTGTATGTATACAACACATGTCTAAACTAATCACTATACATATGTATAAGCATACAATAAACATATCTACATTACTACACTATATATATATATTTACATATACTGTATACATATTTGTATGAATACAACACATGTCTAAACTAATCACTATACATATGTATAAGCATACAATAAACATATCTACATTACTACACTATATATATATATTTACATATACTGTATACATATTTGTATGAATACAACACATGTCTAAACTAATCACTATACATATGTATAAGCATACAATAAACATATCTACATTACTACACTATATATATATATTTACATATACTGTATACATATTTGTATGAATACAACACATGTCTAAACTAACCACTATACATATGTATAAGCATACAATAAACATATCTACATTACTACACTATATATATATATATATATATATATATATATATATATATATATTTACATATACTGTATACATATTTGTATGTATAAAACACATGTCTAAACAAACCACTATACATATGTATAAGCATACAATAAACATATCTACATTACTACACTATATATATATATATATTTACATATACTGTAAACATATTTGTATGAATACAACACATGTCTAAACTAATCACTATACATATGTATAAGCATACAATAAACATATCTACATTACTATACTGTAAATCTATACTGATATAAAAAGTATCTTAAAGGGGTACTCCGTCCCTCCAAAGGATAGGGAATCAGATGTCTGATCGCAGGGGTTCAGCCTGCTGTGACCCCCGCAATCTCAGAGCCAGTACAGTGGCGTTCTGAACACGGAAGCTTGGAGCTTCTGTGTTTGTGACATCAGGCTACACCCCCTCCATTCATGTCTATAGAAGGGGCGTGACGGCTAGTATATAGCAGTCACGTTTCCTCCCAAAGATATAAATGGAGGGGACATAATGGCTTTTGTCGTCCGTCATCTGGCACGGAGCAGAATTTGCTCCATGCACCGGATGATTGGGGTGCTGTGCCGCAGATCGCGGGGGTCCCATCGGCAACCCCCTGCGATCAGGCATCTTATCCCCTATACCTTGGATGGGGGATAAGATGTCTAGTGGTGGAGTACCCCTTTAAGGATGTATTCACACATACAGTATCTGCACATCTTTGATGCACAGGATTTTAAGCTGCAGATTATATATAAATGCTGCTGTCTGAATGCTACTGCAGAATTTCTGTGTGAACATACCCTTAGGCTATATTCACACACTGAAATGTCCACATGGAGAATATCTGTGCGGACATTTCGGAGAGTGTGGGCGCTAGCATAACCTGCCAGCGATAAGATCGCACAGGAGCGTGCTGTCTCATAGACAGCTAGGCATTCTGTGCGGACCCAGCACGAAGAATGAACATGCTCATTCTTTGTGCGGACACGGAAAATAGAATTTTGGCACGGAAATTCGCAGTGTGTACAGCGCAACAGAATCCCGTTGAATTCCGACATGTGAACATGGTCTTATACATTTTAGAAGCAGCCAGAGAGCAGGAAACTGTATTTCCCTACTTTAGTCACTGCAGGTATTTGGGGTGATTGTGACTAGTTCACTTGTGAGTAAACAGCTGCAAGTTTCGCCACCATTTTAATAGGAGTGCATAAATTCTGCAACAGTGGCAGATTTGCAGATTGCCGGACCCATTGAAGTAAATAGTAGTGAACCCAGGAGATCCTGTGAGCTAATACCTTTACATCGTCTTCAAGCTAAGAATAAATAAGATACAAGAATTGTGTGAATGTAAAAACAAACAAATGGTACAGCACATATGGATCCAGAAACCCCAACCTGATGGGAGTTACTCATGATGACTACTGTTCACAACTCCTATTATATGTATTTCAGCTGTTGTCTTCTGATTGTTCATAACCATTTTGCTGTATGTGCTGTCCAATGATTCATGATTTTTGCTATACTGCCCATGACACTTTGTGAAAAATTTTGTGCAGGTTTATATTTTTGTGTTGTAATGTTTATATATTGTATTATGTGTTGTACCATATGTTTGTTTATACAGAATTCTTCTATTGTGTTATTTTAATTCTTAAGAAGGGTATACTTACATGAAGCATTGCATTTAGTACTTCTTATGCACAGCTTTAAGGCTAGGATTCCAATTGTTTTATTTTTTTTAAGTTTTTTATGTAAAACCTGCCACTAGATTTTCCTGCATTTTCGTGATTTTTGTGGCATTTTGTGTGGCATTTTTCCCTTTTCCCCTTTGCCAGTGTTTCCCTTCAGGCGTTGTTTTGGAATTTTGTAGAGTAACAGATTTTTTAATTTTTATAACAATAAATTTTTTTGTAAAAGCAGGGAACAATTATCAAGAGCGGGACAGGGGATTAATAGCGACTGATAATATAAAAATAGTGAAAAGGACACATTTTTGAATGTGTAATTTAATAATTTCTTTGATGTAATCAATGTATTTTTATGTGTAATGTATGTGTTTTAATGACTTCTTTAACTTTTTATTTTAGGTACTTTAAATTTCCCTCAGCGCTGCGCTATTTCCATCATGGAACAGCCTTTATTCTATGATGGAAGTAGTAGTCCAGCTGCCCAGGGATTGATGGCACCAGTCTCACACAGTGGTTTCCGAGACTGGAGCAGCAGCCTGGCATAGAATGCAGATACTGCACGGAGATCGCGGGGGGTCCCAGTGGCGGGCCCCCCACGATCAGACATTTTATTCCCTATGTACATAATAATTCTAGACAATGCTCTAAATATACTACTGTAAAGGGTGGAAATGAGGAATTACATTTTTAAGTTAGAGGAGAATTATACTTCATAGAGTCATAGACAGAAATGTCAAGATCAGCTTTAGCATTGTATTTTTTGTTTTCGTAGACACTTTGTGCTCAAGTTGTTTATATAAACAGTGCACTGGAGACATCTGCTCTTGTAATGGGGATGACTTTGGGAGCGGATCAGAACCTTGTGTTATTGATGACGACTGTCTTCTTCTTGAGTCACCTTGCTGCCCTAAAGACCTGAGGTTCAACAATGTCACCAAGTGCTGTTATGGTAAGAACCCTTTACCCTGGGAATCAAAATACATGGTGCTGGGAGTTGTAGTTTTGCATACTGGTTGGGAAACACTGATCTATATAATAAATAAGCCTGAAATTGTGTATTACTTATTCTGACCACTAGGCCTAAAAGTAAACTGGCGACTTTCTGATCTGTTTGTGATGATAAGGAGGATGCTTCTAGAAAATGATCTGTACAGCATTACAGTGAAAGTTGACACAAGTATATAGAACGATTTCAGTGCAGCCCCCCCCCCCCTTCCCCCACCTGTGAACAGGTCACAGAGCATGCTTTTAAGCTAATATAAATCAGGCAGTCTTTATTACCCCAGGATGTGCAATGGTCATGTAATTTATCCACATGATCACTTACCTTGGCTTTTTGAGCTGGACCGTTGCTGAAACATGTTCGGTACATGTGCGGATATAGGAGATTCTGCTGCCTATATATTCTGCTGCCTATGGTGGGATTATTGAACAACTATTCAGCGCCTGTGCAAAAGGGGATACAGGAAATAAAAGTCAGAAGTGCTTACTGTGGTAAATCATGTGACTGCCACCATTTCACATATGGATTTAAAAACCACCTCTGTCCTCTGTTTCCATGTCACTTTAATGTACTGTAACATTACACTTTAAAGTGTACTTTGTTTTTAAGTGGTTAATGTATATGCAATTTCTTTCAGCCCCTGTGACCAGCAACTCTCCAAGAATCTTCTTGACTAATAAAGGTAACAGTGACAGAAAGAAGCTTACAAAGTAGATATATTTGTAAAACTAGAAAACTATACAGCATGTGGCAGGAATATATTCAGGGACACAGCATGTGGCGTATGCTGGGGTCAAGTCCTGCATGAACATGTGGGTACTGAGTTCCTGCACTTTTTCCACAGCAGGAACACCATTCCTATTAGCAGTACCAGCCTTTGAGTGGAAATCATGGGTGAGTTCCTTCACTTTTTTTTCCCAGGACTTGACCCCTGGGCGTATGGTATTCAGGGGCACAGTATGTAGCAATACTATATTCAGGGGCATTGCATGTGGCAGTATTGTATTCAGGGGAACAGGATGTGGAGGTATTGTAATCAGTGACACACTGTGTGGCAGTATTATATTTAGGGACACATCCTGAAGCAGTAATGTATTCAGCATTTGCCAGTAGTTGAGACATAGCAAAAATAAGTCTTCATGGCGGTCTGGGCCAAATGGAGAAGGAAAGAAAAATTAACTGTAACACAGTATTCCCATTACATATCAGTGATGACAGATCTATAGGATCCTATAAATATACAATTTCTTTGTGTAATGGGAATAACCCTTTAACTTAAGTGCCTGTTGCTGGGAGCATTTAGGAAGAGTGGCTGATAGCTGTAACACTTTGCTCGATTAAAGGAAAGAAGTAATACAAAAAAAAATAAAAAATAAGTTTGGGTACTTTAAGGAAATTTATGTGAGTGCAGAAGGGGGGAGCAATGCATCCTGCAAAAGGAAATACTGCTTGATTTTTTCTTCAACAGGTCCCTAGGAAGATATTAAATTAAAGGTAAATGTTGGGCTGATTAAAGGAATTAAAGTAAAACGGTCATTCTGTTGACCCACACTAAACCAATACACTGGGTTATATTGTGGGTGAACAGGAGATCAATGAGGGGTCACTGACTTAAATATGTACCTTCCTTCTGGAGATATGTCCCACCGATGATCCGCTTCTATCTTCTCTAAATGGTGTGCTGCAAGTGGGCCTGTGGGGTCAATTTGAATATTCATTGTCTGTGATGTGGAGTCGTAACGTGTAGTTGCTGGTCACGTGAGCACATGCACCGACTGAGCACTCATGTGACCAGCGACAATGAATATGCAAATTAACCCAGCGGGCCCGCCTCCAGTGTGCAATTCAGAGAAGATAATGATCCCTCATTGATCTCCTGTTCACCCACACTATAACCCAGTGTATTGGGTTTTGTGTGGGTGAACAGAATGACTGTTTTCCTCTTAAAGGAGTTCTATGGGCTAATATGATTGATGGCTTATCTTTAGGGTGCCCGCATGTGGAATATCCCCCAAACAACAGTTCCATGCCCTCAATACCCAGTAAATGGGGCTGGGCTGAAAGTAGTTGGTTCTATTTACTGTGTAGTGGCTGGGCCTGCAGCTAAGTTCCTGTTTATTTTAAAGTGTACCTGTCACCAACAAAAACTTTTGATATAATGTAGATAATACTATAATATGTATATTTGTAATATACATTGATTAAAAAATTTGTATTTTTGGGTGAAAAATGCTGTCCCTGCAGCTATTGTCTGTGTGTGTCTATGAGGAGTCCAAATACAGGAAGTGAGGGCAGGACAAGCAGAGCTCTGTGCAGGCTCCTGGATTGTCAATCATCCTGCTGTGTGAGCCGAGGGCATGTCATAGAGCCTCAGTGTGCAGAGCCCAAAGTGCACAGAGCCCTGTTTGTCCACCCACACTTCCTGTATTTGGACTCCTTATAGAGACACACAAACAATAGCTGTAGGGACAAAAATATACAAATTTTTTAACCAATGTATATTACAAATATACAAATAATGGTATTATCTACATTATATAAAAAGTTTTTGTTGACGACAGGTACATTTTAACGGGAGCTTAGATGCAGTAGCTCATTATCACCACTACACAGTGAACAGAGCCAACTGCTTTAGGCAACATTCTTTGTGTATTGCAGGTGCCTAACAGCTGTTTGGGAGGGGTTGCTGGATGTCAGCAACCTGCCAATCAGTGATTAGTGAACTACCTTAATGATATACCATCAATCATATTAGCCCAGAAAAATCCTTTACCCCTAGATGACACAGGGCATACCTGTATGTCCTTGGTGTTGGGCGTACATGGACACCCAGGAGTATTAAGTGTCTACGAAGCGAGCCTAGGAGCTTTACTGGAGGTTAGTGACAGCTGATTTCAGCACTCATCTTTAACATCTGCAAACCTGTTGATGTCTGTCATTAACCCTTTAGACCCTGTGATAAAATACTGATCACAGCATCTAAAGGAGGCAAAGGCAGGCGCTGATGTGCTCAGGGTACACATCACCCTACAAGGTGCGAACGCAGGGGCCGGATGAGTTAAAATGGCCCTCAGAGGTCTCTAACCATCCTCCTGCCATCATGTTGTATCAGTAATGCCGAAAAAGACTGCACCAGAGGGATCAGAATAAACTTTTTTAAAGTTTTATCCCCATGTACCCCTTCAAATATATAGGTGAATGTCCGTAGACATTATTGAGAACAATAAAGGATTATATCCATCGGGACATTTATGACATATCCACAAATGTCTTCTCTAGGACTCCTTTATGATGGTTGCAGCTGAGTGAGGTGATTGAGAAGCTGAAAACAGCTATAGTGGTTGGTTCATGCAGTTTGCTTAACTTCCATTAACATTAATAGAGGTGACGTAAACAGTGTAGCACTGTAACTCCTTAGCAGAGGAAACTGTGTAGCCAGTGGTTCTACGCTATTTACACAACACCCATTATCCTCTATGGGAGAAGGAGTAGTTAGTCCTAACTATGGACAATGGGTTTAAGGAACGCAGAATGTGGCCCCATCCCAATTTTTACAACAGTGCCCCACAGTTAATTCTGCTTTGTGCAATGTCCCGCTGCACCATTACATTCTGTATTATTCCAGTACTGTGACCTTAAAATGCCTACATGTGACATTACTATATTTTTATTTCTATGTTATGATGTCACATGATCACAGCATACATGGTGGCCTTTTTATGTGCATTATTCTGCTGCTATGATATCACAGTGCACATATTCTGCTACTAAGCCCCAGGGATAGTTAGTAACACCCCTGCATATATACATCCATACACTATACAAATTATAATACCACATACATTTTATTCCCATAGGATTATTCAGCCTCTTTGTGATTTGGAATTTACTATGGTGGATTACTGAAGAATAGTAACAATTATATTGGAAACGAATAGGAATAGTGTACTGAAAAAACAGAAGACTGGATGGATGTCAAACCAAAAGAAATATGTCTTATATACCAATGCTTTTCAATATTTTAAAACAAAAAAACTGGTGTTAGCCTACATGCCATATCTAAATGTGTCCAGAGGTCCAGCTACAGTGTATTTATGTAGAACTCTACACAATGTACAGTATGGATTTTTTTTACATGAAACCAATTATAAAGATATAGGGGAGATTTATCAAAACCTGTCCAGAGGAAAAGTCAGATCGCTTCTTTCATTTTTATAAAAAGCCTCTGAAAAAAAGAAAGAAGCGATCTGATTGGCTGTTATGGGCAACTCAGCAACTTTTCCTCTGGACAGGTTTTGAGAGATCTCCCCCATAATCAATATACTTTAAGAAGATGGTCCCAACAAGAAGAACCAGCATCCAGAAGAAGCAAAGCCAATAATAAGGTATAAAATGTATACTTACAAACCCCAATCATCTATACTGTTATCATCATGGTCACTACAAAAGTACTTCTTTTCCTTCCACCCTGTATTAAAGGGGTACTCCGGCGCTAAACACCTTTTGATAGGGGATAAGATGTTTAGCGTCGGAGTACCCATTTAACTCCCCTTTAGAGGTGTGTACGGCTGTGTAAATAGATGAATGCTGGCCAGTTGTAGATTAGGAGGACCAGCAGGATATGGCCAAGCTGCAAACATGTCTCAGCATCTTATTTTACCTTGTGATTTCCCCCTAAGTGTAAGTTCTAGGCTTTGTGTAAAGTAAAATCTCCAGCGCTATCAGTGTAAATCCCTGTACATCATTCTGCATTCCTGAAAAAGGTCTCTGAAATAGATGGAAGTAATGTTAATTAAAAACCACAAAACCTGCCCAACCAGTGTGTTCTCTTACACAGAATGATTTATAAGTCTAAAATATATGATATCAACCAATGTTATGGTGTAATTAAAGGGGGTCTCCACTTTGGATATTTTCAATTTTTTAGGCAATTCCTATTCCAAAATAAGCCAATCACTGTGTCTTTCTGCTAGATAAAAATGTCTCGGAGATACATGGACAGTAATGGTATTTAAAAAATCACAAAATCTCCTTAAAGGGGTTTTCCGGTGCTTACACATCTTATCCCCTATCCAAAGGATAGGGGATAAGATGCCTGATCGCGGGAGTCCCGCAGCTGGGGCTATCACGCCCTGTCCCGTAGGCTTGCATTGAGGGGAGGTGCGTGACGTCACATGGGGGCGGAGGCATGACGTCACACGCCGCCGGCCCTGTAGTCACCCGTAATCAGACCCGGAGCGAACACGCTCCGGGGACTGATTACAAACGGGGTGCCAGGTGCATGATCACGGGCGTCCCCAGCTGCGGGACTCCCGCGATCAGGCATCTTATCCCCTATCCTTTGGATAGGGGATAAAATGTGTAAGCACCGGAGAACCCCTTTAACTCGTGTGTTCTTTTACAACGAGAAAATAAATCACAGAATAATTCATTCAGAACTAAGCCAACCACTGTGTCCTTCTGCTAGGCCAGCTGTAATTTGTGGAAAAAACTAACAGTAAGGGTCTGGTCACACTATAGAAATTCCGAGCGAAATCAGCTTGAAGCAGCCTCCACGAGAATTTACACTTAAAGGGGTATTCCGAGCAAAAACATTTTATCCCCTATCCAAAGGACATGAATGGAGGGGGCGTGACATCACGTCCCCAGTCCCGGAGGTTTCCGAAACTGGAGATTCAGCACCCGCATAGAATGAATAATAGAATGAAAGAATAAAATGTTTTTGCCTGGAATACCCCTTTAATGTCAGCATAGATATTAAAGGGGTATTCCGGCTCTATACATCTTATCCCCTATCCAAAGGATAGGGGATAAGATGTATGATCACAGGGGTCCTGCAGCTGGGACCCCTGCAATCTCAGTGCAGCCCCCGGAATTCTGTTCCTGGCGCTGCCTCCGAGTCCCAGATGTGACGTCACGGCCATGCCCCCTCATGAGGTCATGCCACACCCCCTCTATTCATGTCTCAGCAGCGGGACCCCTGCAATTATACATCTTATCCCCTATCCTTTGAATGTATAAAGCAGGAATACCCCATTAAGCGCCATCCTAGTCACTACAGCACAATCCTGCAACTTCTACAGTGAATTCTGTCAGAAGACTGAAGTTCAATATTCTGGCGGAATCAAATTCCTCGTCTGACGTTCCACAATGGAATTTTCGATGTGTGAACTTTGCAGCAGAATCCAATTGGAATTAACAAGAGGATGATACATTTCCTTGTGGACAGGGCCTAAGCGTTCCATTTCCTTGCAGTGCCACCCCTTTCACATCAATGGGCTGCTGAGTTATACAGGACAGGTCCTCCAAGACAAGAGAGGCCTCGTATGTACGAGTGATTGATACTCAGTGAGTACCAGCTGCTATCATGCTGATGTCCAGCATTTAACTCTTTAAATACTGTGATCAGTGCTGATCACACCATCTACACCATAAAATAACAGTTGTCAGGGGTTTTTGGGGGCACTTACCTCTACTCATCTCCATACCGATTCCTGTAGCTCTTCTTGTACAGTCTGCCTGAAGCAGACTGTACAAGTAGAGCAGCGATATTACTGATCAGTGCTGTCATGGCATACCACAAAGTACATGAAAAGAAAAAACAATTGGGGCGTTACCTGGTGCAACTACCCTCACACACACAGATGGCAAAATAGGACATAGCACACTGCTCTCCTTTGGGTGTTGGACTCAGGGCTCAATACCTATTGCTGGATATACAGTGGTCCCTCAAGTTACAATATTGATTGGTTCCAGGACGACCATTGTATGTTGAAACCATAACTCTATGGAAATCTGGTTCTGAAGCCCCAAAATGTGTAAAAAAGAGCTGCTGGAAGCTGTAAATCACTGTCTATGTAGAGGGCAGGAGCTTCTTCAGGGTCCTGTACAGAACACACAATGTCCTAAAAAAGTAAAATGAAGCCGCCCTTACTTGGTGTCCATAGGAGCAGCTATCCCTGGCACAGGTAAAGAGTAGTACAGAACATGTAGTACCATCCTGTACTGTAGGGGGCGCTACCAGAGAGCCAGTCAGTGCATGCACTTCAGTAATACAGGGGTTTTACCAGTGAACTGCCCATTCTAATTGGTCAGTTCTTCCAGCCATTGATACATTTCGCAGATCTGGACTGTTCATAGCATTGTATGTTGAGTCTGGTTTCAAGTAGCAATGGTCCAGAAAAGACCACTGTATGTTGAAACTATGTTGAGGCCATTGTAAGTTGAGGGATCACTGTATAATATTACATGGAGGTAGGAGATGACCCCAGCTGCTGCCTGGGTCTCGAACAGATGCTCATGGAGGTGAAATGTGAAATAAATGATAAAAAAATGTTTTCCACATTTTATAAATAAAAATAAATACAAAATTATATATATATATATATATATATATATATATATATATATATACACACACACACACACACACACACACACACACACACAAAGGTGGATACCCATAGCACACTAATCCATCAGTGAAACAAGATTCCATTAAAAACAATTGGAAACAAAGATGTGTTTCAGCTCCCCCGGCAGTAGGCGCACGGACCTGACTTGGACTGCGTCTCTTAGAATATGCACGAAAAACAGGAATGTCCAACGCCAAACTCAGGAACGATTCTTTATTAAATAGCCATGGGAGACATCACATGAACTCCGACAAAGTACCACGTTTCGGCTAATACGCGTCACTTTGTCTGAGTTCCTGTTATGTCTCCCATGGCTATTTAATAAAGAATCGTTCCTGAGTTTAGCGCTGGACATTCCTGTTTTTCGTGCATATTAAAAACAGTGTTTACCATTTAGTGTTTAGCCATGACAGCAAAGGTATAGGCAGCAGAGTTAGCCCCCCCACCCTTCCCCATAGGTATAGGCAGCAGCGTTAACCCCCCTTCCCAATAGGTATAGGAACAGAGTTAACCCCCCTCTCTCCTTAGATATAGACAGCAGAGGTCCCCCCCTTTCTCCATAGGTATAGGCAGAGTTACCCCCGGCCTCTTACCCGTTGGTATAGGAAGAGTTACACCCCCCTCCCCCTCTTCCCCATAGGTATAGGCAGTTACCCCCCCCCCTTTCCTCATAGGTATAGGCAGAGTTACCCCCCCCTTCCCCATAGGTATAGGCAGAGTAACCCCCCTCTTCCCAATAGGTATAGGCAGAGTAACCCCCCCTCTTCCCCATAGGTATAGGCAGAGTTACCCCCCCTCTTCCCCATAGGTATTACATAAAACATTTAAAAAAATGCTCACCTGATGTCCCATACAGTGATCTCCTCAGCAGCAGGGGCCCGCGTCTTCCCTCCACAGTACAGGCGCCGATGAGTGACGTCATCAGCGCTTGTACTGCGTGCTGAGTGGGGGCGGAGGTCACATCTCCTCTGTGTAAGCTACAGATGCGGCTCAGACAGAGGGGACACCTTCTCCTGTATGTGCGTGTATCGTACATACAGGAGAAGGCAGCGGTGTCTGGATCCTCAGTAGCGGCGGGCCCTTAACCCAGCTGGGCTCTCGGACAACGTCCGATCGGACCGGCCGGTCAGTTTGCCCCTGAAGACTGCACTACAGCTACAAGCAACTTACGGGGGGTGTCTTCTCTGAGTGAATCACAGGTGGCGTATTCTCTGATTAGTCACTGACTTTTCCTTTTTTTTCTGCAGAATCTGCTGGACAAACATTTTAGGATCCTTGTTCCTGCATTTTCGCTCACAGTAATTGCCCCCATTGTGCCCCATATAGTAGTTAGGCCCACTTTGTGCCTCCATTCTGTAGTTAGGCCCTCTGTAGGGGCCCACTGTTCCCCCATACAGCAGATAGGCCTCTGGCCCTTATGTAGTATTAGGCACCCACAAAGCCCCAATATATTGGACTGGCCCCACTGTACCCCATAGATAGGCACCCTCTGTGCCCACATATAGTGGATATGCCACTTTTGTTCCCCCATATAGTGGATGGACCCTTCTGTGCATAAAATAGATAAGCCCCTGTCCCAATGTAGTATTAGGCCCCCACAGAGCCCTCATATGTCCACATAGCCATTTACCTCTCTCCTACAGTTTTCCTCAGGCTATGCCTACACTGTGTTCCTTCCCGTTAATCGTATCCATCAGCATATTACTTAGTGACTCTTCATGATGTATGCACCATTCTGAAAATGTAACAGCCCCCGTGTTTGAGTCTAAAATACTAAATTTGCCACTAAGTGACTCCATTCGGTCATAGCTGTGAATGGGGTCCGCAGCTGCCGTTAACAGTAACGTCTGAATCCCGTTTTTAGACGGGCTGCCGACAGATAAGATTAATGGGGGCAGGAACGTAGTGTAGACTGAGCCTAAGCTTCTCGTGCAGGCAATGTGGTATATATAATGAAAAGCAGAAGGTTTATGGTGGTGCTTGCCCTGGGACGGTTGGATTTTACAACTGCGGATCTGTAAAAGATTTGGGTTGTATTAATGGCCACATTGGCAGCAGTGGGGGCGTCATGTGATGGGAACATGAATTACAACTGTGGATTTTAACCTGGAAGTGAACATTAGGTTCATGTAAACTCCTGTATCATACACTAGTCTGAATACCGATACCAATAATGTCCAAAATCGTGAATATTGGCCGATAATATCAGCCAATATCAGTACGATCCCTAGTACTGATATTGATCTTTCTTTGTGAAAACCTCCAAAATCTCATGAAAATTAATTTTTTCTAAATTTGAAATTTTCTGCTTGTAAGGAAAATGGTCATGCAATATAATGTACTATGGGCACTGGGGTGCAGCAGCCACTTCATACTAATGGACGTATACTGGCAGCTCCTCTTCTCCCGGTAGTATGGCATGGCTGGAAGCAGTGACCTTTGAACTTTTATAGGGCATGTGAACAGTCATGTTATGGCACAACTACTGCACACTTCCTACCGCACACTTCCTTCTGACATTCTCGTGCGCCTTTAGCCAGCAATCTCATCATTTATTTGACGTTGAAAAAACTTATCAGGCAGCTCCGCGGCCACCTACAGCTGTATAGAGCAGGCTGTGTGCAGGACACCTCACTGCTAAGACCCGGCGCGGGAAATTGGAAAAGTCAGCGGCCGCAACACCCAGCCGGTGTACAGCCGGACAGCGACACAGTCTCGTATCCCTCCGCCGCACTGTGTCCCGGGATGGGGAGCAAGAAACGCGCCCGGACGCTTCCGCAGCCAGAAGAGTGCGGGGTTTGGTTAGACGCGTCCCAGCTGAAGAAGAAATGCCATCAGGTGAGCGGCCATCGGGAGGCAGCAGTAATGGGCTCACTCCCTGTTAACTCCTTAAGGACGCAGTGGTTTTGTTTTCTTACATTCCTTGTGTTTTTTTTTTTTGTTTTCTCTCTCTTTAATTTACTTTTAGGGGGAGATTTATGGAAACCTGTGCAGAAGAAAGTTGTCTAGTTGCCCATAGCAACCAATCAGCGTCATTTTTCACAGGCCTTACTAAAAATGAAAGAAGCAAGCTGATTGGTTGCTATGGACAAGTTTTCCTCTGCTCATGTTTTCATAAATCTCCCCCTATTATAATTCATACCTACAGACGCACATGAGGCCAATAGTACTTTGTAATGACGTCACTTAGGACATGTTCACTCGGAATTCTGCTGGAGATTCCGGAGCTGTAGAGTCCTATTGTATTCAATGGGATTCTGCTGCGCTGTACACATGGAGAAATTCCCATAGCTGAGGGTTCGGCCACTTAAATTCTTTGAGAATCTCCCACAGTGTCTGCAAAAATAATAAACCTGTTCATTCTTTCTACCGACGCTGTACGGAATACATAGCAGTCTATGAGACGGCGCAGTCCTAGCGCTGGAACAATATTGTTCCGCCACCCGCAGTCTCCGGATTGTCTGCATAGAGATTTTCTGTTCAGACATTCCGGACATGTGAACGTAGCCTTATTGTGTTACAAAATCTATGGCAAAACAATGTATTCCATAGTCATTCTGCCAACTTTGAGGCTTCTGTGTCTACGCAGTGCACTTTCTGGTAAAATACATATTATATTTTGTCTGTAGGTCGATAGCATTACAATACCCTTTATATAGGTTTTACTACTTAAGTATAACTTTTTTCTAAGAAAATGAGTGCCCAAAATTGTCCAGTTTTGACCCCTATAATTTTTCTGTATACAGGGACTGTATGAGGGCTAATATTTGTGCTGTGATCTTCATTGGTTCCATTTTTGTTCTAATGGGACTTTTTGCTCTTTATAAAAAAAAAATTTTCTGGTATATTAACCCCTTCCCGCTATTGGACGTATGCATACGTCCAGGCGAATTACACGTTCGCGCAAATGGACGTATGCATACGTCCAAGCGATCTCCTGCTCTGCCGCGGGCAGCGCAGGAGATCGCGGGTCGGACTCAGCTGTCAATCACAGCCGGAGTCCCACCGCAGCTGCCGGGGCCGCGATCGCGCCGGTCCCGGCAGCATTAACCCCATAGATGCCGTGATCAGTCTGATCACGGCATCTATGGTGTTTGCAGGGGGAGCGCTCTCCCCCTGCCCATCAACGGCGGCTCCGCGATAAAATAAGGGGGATCGGGGGTGTCCAAGACACCCTCGATCCCCCTTGAAGAGATAGGAGTGAGGTGGCAGGGTTGCCACCCCTCCTATCCCTGCTATTGATCGGCGGAGCGACCGACCAATAGCAGACTGGGGGCGGGGGGGTTAAAGTTCTGTTCCCCGCGCTATGCCCGCCCATCGGTGTCCGGGCACAGCGGGGGAACCGTGTAGTAGCGGCAGCGGCGGTCACTTACCCGGCGGCGGAGCTCCAGATGACGGCGGCGGTGGAGGTAAGTATGACGCCGCGTGTCCAGAGCCTGTTGCCTAGCAACATCTGCAGGGCGACAGTTTAGAGAGTGTTCTCTAAACTGTCGCCCTCCAGATGTTGCAAAACTACAACTCCCACCATGCACGTTCTGTCAATGCATGCTGGGAGTTGTAGTTTTGACCCCCCCCCCCCCCCCCCATGTGAATGTACAGGTTACATTCACACTGGCGGTGGATTACAGTGAATTCCCTGCTTCAGGTTTGAACTGCAGCAGCCGCAGCTCAAACTCCTAGCGGGAGACTCAGTGTAATCCGCCGTCAGTGTGAATGTAACCTAAAAACACTACACTAACATAAAATAAAGAGTAAAACACTGCATATACACACGTACACTGCCCCCCCCACCACCCCTTCCCCCCCAATAAAAATGAAAAACGTATCCTACAGCAGTGTTTCCAAAACGGAGCCTCCAGCTGTTGCAAAACAAAAACTCCCAGCATTTCCGGACAGCCATTGACTGTTCAAGCATGCTGGGAGTTTAGCAACAGCTGGAGGCACCCTGTTTGAGAATCACTGGTGTAAAATACCCCTGTGTCCACCCCTATGCAAATCCCTAATTTAGGCCTCAAATGCGCATGGCGCTCTCACTTTGGAGCCCTGTCGTATTTCAAGGCAACAGTTTAGGGCCACATATGGGGTATCGCCGTACTCGGGAGAAATTGCCTAACAAATTTTGGGGGGCTTTTTCTCCTTTTACCCCTTATGAAAAGGTAAAGTTGGGGTCTACACCAGCATGTTAGTGTAAAAAAAAAACATTTTTGTACACTAACATACTGGTGTTGCCCCATACTTTAAAATTTCACAAGCGGTAAAAGAAAAAAAGCCTCCAAAATTTGTAACGCAATTTCTCCTGAGGACGGAGATACCCCATTTGTGGGCGCAAAGTGTTCTGGGGACGCACAACAAGGCTCAGAAGGGAGAGTGCACCATGTAAATTTGAGGTCTAAATTGGTGATTTGCACAGGGGTGGCTGATATTACAGCGGTTCTGACATAAGTGCAAAACAATAAATACCCACATGTGACCCCATTTTGGAAACACCCCTCACGGAATGTAACAAGGGGTACAGTGAGCATTTACGCCCCACAGGGGTCTGACAGATCTTTGAAACAGGGGTCTGTGAAAATGAAAAATAAAATTTTTAATTTGCACAGCCCACTGTTCCAAAGATCCGTCAAATGCCAGTGGGGTGTAAATTCTCCCTGCACCCCTTATTACCTTCCGTGAGGGGTGTAGTTTTAAAAATGGGGTCACATGTGGGGGGTCCACTGTTCTGGCACCACGGGGGGCTTTGGAAATGCACATGGCCAAATTCTCTCTCCAAAAGCTCAATGATGCTCCTTCTCTTCTGAGCATTGTAGTTCGCCCCCAGTGCACTTCACGTCCACTTATTGGGTATTTCCATACTCAGAAGAGATGGGGTTACAAATTTTGGGGGGTATTTTCTGCTATTATCCCTTGTAAAAATGTAAAATTTGGGGGAAAACAAGCATTTTAGTGTAAAAAAAAAATGTATTTTTTTACATATGCAAAAGTCGTGAAACACCTGTGGGGTATTAAGGTTCACTTTACCCCTTGTTACGTTCCCCAAGGGGTCTAGTTTCCAAAATGGTATGCCTTGTGGGTTTTTTTTTTTCTGTCCTGGCACCATAGGTGCTTCCTAAATGCGGCATGCCCCCAGAGCAAAATTTGCTTCCAAAAAGCCAAATGTGACTCCTTCTCTTCTGAGACCTGTAGTGCGCCAGCAGAGCACTTTTCATCCCCATATTGGGTGTCTTCTGAATCGGGAGAAATTGGGCTTCAAATTTTGGGGGGTATTTTCTGCTATTACCTTTTTTAAAAATGTAAAATTTTTGCTAAACCAAGCATTTTTGGTAAAAAAAAAATCTTTTTTTTTTACATATGCAAAAGTCGTGAAACACCTGTGGGGTATTAAGGTTCACTTTATCCCTTGTTACGTTCCTCAAGGAGTCTAGTTTCCAAAATGGTATGCCATGTCATTTTTTTTTTTTGCTGTCCTGGCACCATAGGGGCTTCCTAAATGTGACATGCCCCCCGAGCAAAATTTGCTCTCAAAAAGCCAAATATGACTCCTTCTCTTCTGAGCATTGTAGTTCGCTCGTAATGCACTTCAGGTCAACTTATGGGGTACCTCCATACTCAGAAGAGATGGGGTTACAAATTTTGGGGGGTATTTTCTGCTATTAACCCTTGCAAAAATGTGAAATTTGGGGGGAAACACACATTTTAGTGAAAATTGTATTTTATTTTTTTACATATGCAAAAGTCATGAAAAACCTGTGGGGTATTAAGGCTCACTTAATTCCTTTTTACGTTCCTCAAGGGGTCTAGTTTCCAAAATGGTATGCCATGTTTTTTTTATTTGCTGTTTTGGCACCATAGGGGCTTCCTAAATGCAACATGCCCCCAAAAAAACGTTTCAGAAAAACGTACTCTCCAAAATCCCCTTGTCGCTCCTTCGCTTCTGAGCCCTCTACTGCGCCCGCCGAACACTTTACATAGACATATGAGGTATGTTCTTACTCGAGAGAAATTGGGCTACAAATTCAAGTATAAATTTTATCCTTTTACCCCTTGTAAAAATTCAAAAATTGGGTCTACAAGAACATGCAAGTGTAAAAAAAATGAAGATTTTGAATTTTCTCCTTCACTTTGCTGCTTTTCCTGTGAAACACCTAAAGGGTTAAAACACTCACTGAATGTCATTTTGAATACTTTGGGGGGTGCAGTTTTTGTAATGGGGTCATTTATGGGGTATTTCTAATATGAAGACCCTTCAAATCCACTTCAAACCTGAACTGGTCCATGAAAAATAGCGAGTTTGAAAATTTTGTGAAAAATTGTAAAATTGCTGCTGAACTTTGAAGCCCTCTGGTGTCTTCCAAAAGTAAACACTTGTCAATTTTATGATGAAAATATAAAGTAGACATATTGTATATGTGAATCCCAAAAAAATATTTGGAATATCCATTTTCCTTACAAACAGAGAGCTTCAAAGTTAGAAAAATGCAAAATTTTCTATTTTTTCATCAAATTTGGGGATTTTTCACCAAGAAAGGATGCAAGTTACCACAAAAATTTACCACTATGTTAAAGTAGAATATGTCACGAAAAAACAATCTCTGAATCAGATTGATAAGTAAAAGCATTCCAGAGTTATTAATGTTTAAAGTGACAGTGGTCAGAATTGCAAAAAAGGGCTGCGTCCTAGAGGTGAAAATGGGCTGTGTCCTTAAGGGGTTAAGTCGCCAAAAATCAGCAATTTTTTTTTTTATATGTTTATGCCCTTCGCCATATGGTTTCGTTAACTATATATTGAACTTATGGCCATCAAAATTATATTTACTAGTATACAATGAATTACATGGCCATAGTGTGGTGTAAACTGGCTTTTATGGATCCTAAAATATTAAAAAAAAAGTCATGTATATCATTTTTTTTTATTAATATGACTATTATTGAATACTGTGTTTTAAGTACTGTTTTCTAATGTCTATAAATGTTCCAAACCTTTTCTTCTAGACTGTGATTCCCTGCACATCCTCAAGATTTAATCCACTATCTAGAAGACAGTCTATCAGTTCTGTGCTGATTGAGTTCACGCAAACAAAGTCACCTCAGCTTTGTACCAAGCAGACTTCAATGTATTCCTTCTTCTCCCCAGCAGGTAATGATCACCTACAGGACTGTATTCTAGTAAAAAGCAAGGGCTGTGGGTCAGAATACTGACAGTACTCCGCTGCTCTGTGTCGGAAGCTCCACTCCCCAGCGTCCGGAAGCTTATTGCTCCGGACGCTGTGTGCGGGCTTCCGTGTTCAGGACTGCCCCCTCAGCGAAAGCCTATGGGAAGGGGACGTCACAAGGGGCGGCCCTGAACACGGAAGCCCGCACACAGCGTCCGGAACAATAAACTTCCGGATGCTGGGGAGCGGCGTTTCCGATACAGGGCAGCGGAGTACCCCTTTAAGGGGAGTGTGACACGTAACTGATCCACAGCATATTTTATGCTGCTGATCCGCTGATGAGTGACCCTATAGTGTGCCTGCTCGACCAGCAATTCGCCACTCTGAGCAGACGCGCACGCATGCAGGCACATCAGGAGGCACACAATAGGTTCTGTCTTCTGGGTAAAATACAATACGGATGTGTTGCGTGTGACCCTGTATCACTTTATAACTCTAGAATGCTTTTTCCTATTGTACTGATTAGGGATCGACCGATATCGATTTTTTTTATTTTCTTTTTGTTTTGTTTTTAGGGCCAATACAGATAATCTGTGAACTTTCAGGCTAATAGCCGATAACTTATACCGGAATATCGGTATATTTCTCCCCCCCCCCCCCCCACCCGGCCCCACCCGGCCCCGCAGAAGCCGCTGCAGATCTATGATTTAAAGCGGGAGGGCGCTTTAAATCGGTGAACTGCAACGGCTTTTGCGGGGCCAGAGACCGCCGCCCGCTTTTCTCCCCCTGCCTGTCCTGGGGTCCTTCCTAGTCCAACCACCACCGCTGCCCCATTGCCTCCCCCATCCCCGGTTTTATAATTACCTGTTCCCGGGCCCCGTTACTTCTGGCTCCGGCGGCGTCCTGAGCTGTCACTGTGTGCGCTGACGGTGACGTTGCGGTGAGGACGTCACTCGTCATTGCGCAGCGTGCAGGATGTCGCAGGAGCCAGAAGTAGCGCGGACCCCAGGAACAGGTCATTTTAAACCGGGGATGGGGGATGCAATGGGGCAGTGGTGGTGGTCTCTGGCCCGGGGGCGGGGCATTATCGGCAAGGTGCCGATACCAATAATGTCCAAAATTGTGAATATGGGCCGATAATATCGGCCAATATCAGTACGATCCCTAGTACTGATATTGATCTTTCTTTGTGAAAACCTCAAATCTCATTAAATTTTTTTCTAAATTTGAACTTTTCTGCTTGTAAGGAAAATGGTCATGCAAAATAATGTATTGCTTCTCATATACAATGGGGAAGAATTATCAAAACTTGTGCAAAGTGGAACAGTTGCCCATAGCAACCAATCAGATTGCTCCTTGGTGTACCTGTCATCAACAAACTTTTTATATAATGTAGATAATACCATTATATGTATATTTGTAATATACATTGGTTAAAAAATGTGTATATTTTTGTCCCTACAACTATTGTTTGTGTGTCTCTATGAGGAGTCCAAATACAGGAAGTGAGGGTGGACAAGCAGGACCCCATGCAATGAGGACAAGCAGGGCTCTGAGCAATAAAACTCTGTGACATGCTCCAGGCTCACACATCAGGATGATTGACAAGCCAGGAGCCTGCACACATCCCTGCTTGTTCTGCCCTCACTTCCTGTATTTGGACTCCTCGTAGAGACACACAGGCAATAACTGCAGGGACAGCATTTTTTTTTTTTTTTACCAAAAAATATACACAATTTATGTTGGCAAATACACGTGTTTTAACTTTTTGAAGACATTAGAGCACAAAAATTTACATCTATTTTTATTTATTTTTCAGTTTAAAATGAATTTGAATGTACATTATATAATGCACCCTTCAAAATGACATTCATAAAGTGTTTCACACGAAAAGCAGTAAAGTAGAAACGTTGGTTTCTATTTTCTTTGCAGATATTCCAGTTTTAGGGTACATTCAGAGGAGAGGATTTACAGCGTATTTTATGCTGCGGATTCGCCGCTGAAGGATCTCTTTATGCTGCCTTTACATGTGCCTGCTTGGAGCTGCAATACGCTGCTATGTGCAGACACACTGAAGCGATGTGCGAGTCGCCGCACATGCGGTGTATTTGCACACATCGCGGGCGCTCCCACTGCTCCTAGAGCTAGGCCGAGAGCTGCCGCGATGTGCGAGTATACTGCGCATGCGCATCGCAGTGTATCTGCTCGTAGCGTCGTATTGCCGCTCCGAGCAGGCACATGTAAAGCCACCATGCAGGGGTCCTTCAGCGGCGGATCTGCAGCGAAATAAACGCTGAAAATCCGCTCTCCTGAACGTACCCTTAGGGTGCGTTAACACGTGTATTTTTGCTGCAGATTTGCTACTGCAGATTTTGCTGCCCATTATCACCTTAAGGACGCAGAAAATTTTAGTTTTTGCATTTTCATTTTTTTCTCCAGTTCTAAAAATCCTAACTCGTTCAATTTTTGCACCTAAAGACCCATATAAGTTCTTGTTTTTTGCGTCACCAATTGTACTTTGTAATGACATTACTTAATTTATAATATAATCTGCGACGAAACAAAAAAAATTATTTGTGGGGTGAAATAAAAAAAAAAAAAACACAACCGCCATTTTGCAACTTTTGGGGCTTCCGTTTCTACACGGTGTACTTTTCGTTTAAAATAAAATAAATTCTCTATTCTGTAGGTCCATACAGTTACAAGGACACCTTATTTTTTATTTTTTTTGGTATTAGAATAAAAAAAAATTATAAACTACATGCACCAAGATTATTTATCGGGGTATACCACGCACCGGCCTATAACACGCACCCTCATTTTACCAAGGATATTTGGGTAAAAAAATTTTTTTACCCAAATATCCATGGTAAAATGAGGGTGAGTGTGTGCGCACGTATACCCCGATATACCCCCAGGAAAGGCAGGGGGGGAGAGGCCGTCGCTGCCTGCTTCTCTCCCCCTGCCTTTCCTGGGGTCTAGAGCCCTGCTGCCGGCCCTTCTCTCCCCCGATAGCCAGGGGGAGAGAAGGGGCAGCGGCACCCATTGCCGGCGCCGCTGCCCCGTTGCCTCCCCCCATCCCCGGTGGCATAATTACCTGAGTCGGGTCCGCGCTGCTGCAGGCCTCCGGCGTGCGTCCCCTGCGTCGTTGCTATGCACGGCGCGGCGCACTGACATCATGCGCCGCGCCGTGCAGCGCATAGCAACGACGAAGGGGACGCACGCCGGAGGCCTGCAGCAGCGCGGACCCGACTCGGGTAATTATGCCACCGGGGATGGGGGGAGGCAACGGGGCAGCGGCGCCGGCAATGGGTGCCGCTGCCCCTTCTCTCCCCCTGGCTATCGGCGCCGGTACCGATAGTCAGGGGGACAGAACGAGCAGCGGCGCCGATAGCCAGGGGGTGAGAAGGGCCGGCAGCAGGGCTCTAGACCCCAGGGAAGGCAGGGGGAGAGAAGCGGGCAGCGACGGTCTCTCTCCCCCTGCCTTTCCTGGGGCGGTATCGGCGTATAACACGCACATAGACTTTAGGCTAAAAATTTTAGCCTAAAAAGTGCGTGTTATACGCCGATAAATACGGTATTTTTAAAGTTTGCATCATCTGACCACCATAACTTCTTATTAAAATTTTTCTGTATATGGGGCTATATGAGGGCTCACTTTTTGCGCCGACTCTCTAGTTTTTATCGGTACCATTTTTGTTTTGATGGGACTTTTTGATTGCTATTTTATTTTTATGGTACATGAAGTGCACAAAAAATGCACAATTTAGGACTTTGGTATTTTTTTACGTGCACGCCATCGACCGTGCGGTTTAGCTAACCTTATATTTTAATAGTTCGGACATTTACGCACGTGGCAATACAACATACGGTATATACTCGAGTATAAGCCGACCCGAGTATAAGCCGAGACCCCTAATTTCAACCGAAAATCCCAGGAAAAGTTATTGACTCGAGTATAAGCCTAGGGTGGGAAATACATCATCCCCCCCCCCCCCTGTCATCATCCAGACCCGTCATTAACATCCTCATCATCATCACCGCCTGTCATTATCCAGACCCTCATCATCATCATCTGTCATCATTCCCTTGTCATCATCCCACACATCCCCCCTTCATCATCCCCTTGTCATCATCCCCACCCCCCTTCATCATCCTCTTGTCATCATCCCACACCCCCCCCTTCATCATCCTCTTCTCATCATCCGCCCTCAGTGGTCTTCAACCTGCGGACCTCCAGAGGTTTCAAAACTACAACTTGTAGTTTTGAAACCTCCGGAGGTCCGCAGGTTGAAGACCACTGCGGCCTTCGACATCATCCAGCCCCCTCTCACCCCCCTTTAGTTCTGTACAGCACTCACCTCCGCTCGGCGCTGGTCCGGTGCTGCAGGGCTGTCTGGAGAGGAGGTGGTCCGGTGGGATAGTGGTTCCGGGCTGCTATCTTCACCGGGGGCGCCTCTTCTCTGCGCTTCCGGCCCGGAATAGAGGCGTTACCTTGACAATGACGCAGAAGTACGTTGGCAATGAACGTACCTCTGCGTCGTTGTCAAGGCAACGTGACTATTCTGGGGCCGAGCCCGAAGCGCTTAGAAGAGGCCTCCCCGGTGAAGATAGCAGCCCGGAACCACTATCCCACCGGACGACCTCCTCTCCGGACAGCCCTGCAGCACCGGACCAGCGCCGAGCAGAGGTGAGTACTGTACAGAACTAAAGGGGGGTGAGAGGGGGCTGGATGATGTCGAAGGCCGCAGTGGTCTTCAACCTGCGGACCTCCGGAGGTTTCAAAACTACAACTCCCAGCAAGCCCGGACAGCCGATGACTGCCCGGGCTTGCTGGGAGTTGTAGTTTTGAAACCTCTGGAGGTCCGCAGGTTGAAGACCACTCCGGGTGGAGAGTTCACTCGAGTATAAGCCGAGGGGGGTGTTTTCAGCACGAAAAATCATGCTGAAAAACTCGGCTTATACTCGAGTATATACGGTATGTTTTTATGCTTTATTACATTATTTTATTTAAAAAATTGGTAAAGGGGGTGATTTAAACTTTTAATAGGAAAGAGGTTAATAAACATTTTTTTTTTTTTTCTTTTAGCCTCCACAGGGGGCTAAAACATGCAATTTTCTGATTGCATATACTGATCAATGCTATGCCATAGCATAGCATTGATCAGTGTTCTCAGCGCTCTGCTGCTCCTGCCTGCTGAGCAGGCTTGGAGCAGTAGATCACCGATCGGACGATGGAGAGGCAGGTAAGCACCCTCCCGTCAACCTCTCAGCTGATCGGGACATTAAGATTTTGTCGCGAAAGTCACGATCAGCTCCTCTGAGCTGCCGGGACAGTTTGTTTTGTTTTGGACGCCGTGATCAACGCGATCTAAGGGGTTAATGCCGGGCATTGGCCCTAGAGATGAGTGAACTTACAGTAAATTCAATTCGTCACGAACATCTCGGCTCGGAAGTTGATGACTTATCCTGCGTAAATTAGTTCAGCCTTCAGGTGCTCCGGTGGGCTGGAAAAGGTGGATACATTCCTAGGAAAGAGTCTCCTAGGAATGTATCCACCTTTTCCAGCCCACCGCAGCACCTGAAAGCTCAACTAATTTATGCAGGAAAAGTCATCAACTGCCGAGCCGAGAAGTTCGTGACGAATCGAATTTACTGTAAGTTCGCTCATCTCTAATTGGCCCGATCGGTTTAACCCGTTCTCCACTGATGAGAACGGTTTAAACCCTGTTAACGGGATTAGGCCATCCCTGCATCCTTAACAGGGAGCAAAATCTCCTAAAGCAAATCTGCAGCAGAAAATACGCACATGTGAACGAACCTTTTATCCTATTTTTCTTACTTTCCTGACATGAGTAGTTGACAGTTACATAAATTAAGAGGGGCAAAGAATACACCCAAATATGACCTCGACCTAACCCCTCCTCCCCCAATGACATAAAGTACACCCCCTGAGGAGTGTATAAGGGTGAAGTGGACATTTTGATCAATAAGTGTATCATACGTTTATTTTCCAGGAACAGATGCAATGCAGAGTGTGAAAAATGAGAATTGCAATTTTCTTACTGAAATGCCAACTCTGTAGCCAGTTTGATGAACCCAGAGCATAGCCAAAAGTAAAACTTGTGCTCTACTACACCCTATGCTTTGCTTCCTCATTCTAGGAACATTGTACGAGGGGCCCTAAACTGTTTCCTGGAAATATGACAGGGCTCAGGGCAGAGAGCACTGTGATATTTGAGGCCTAACTTGGCAACTGACTTATCACTAGCTGGTTGGAAAGGAAAATAAAATGGAAACACCCAAAACTGACCCCCATTACAAAAAGTACACCCCCAAAGAATGTGTGGGGGGCAGTGAATATTTCTACCCAATAATTTTATTTATTGTATTTGATGAAGGGCATTTAATAAAAATGGAAAATTGCAATTCTCACCAAAAGTCTGTAAAAAAAAAAAATGATGCACAGCTTTAACATCCTAAAAGCATGTTAAAAATAAATGCAACACGGCTCAGGGGTATAGAGCCCTATGCACATTAGAGGCAAATAAATGATAAAGTACATTGGGGTGTAAAATAAGGAGAAATATAAACTGAGTAAAAAGAAAAATGTAGAACTATATAGGTGTATGGTACACTTAACCCCTTAAGGACCAGGCCATTTTATACCTTAAGGACCGGAGCGCTTTTTGCAATTCTGACCACTGTCACTTTAAACATTAACTCTGGAATGCTTTTAGTTATCATTCTGATTCCGAGATTGTTTTTTCGTGACATATTCTACTTTAGCTTAGTGGTAAAATTTTATGGTAACTTGCATCCTTTCTTGGTGAAAAATCCCAAAATTTGATGAAAAAAATGAAAATTTTGCATTTTTCGAACTTTGAAGCTCTCTGCTTGTAAGGAAAATGGATATTCCAAATTTTTTTTTGGGTTCACATATACAATATGTCTACTTTATGTTTGCATCATAAAATTTATGAGTTTTTACTTTTGGAAGACACCAGAGGGCTTCAAAGTTCAGCAGCAATTTTGAAATTTTTCACAAAATTTTCAAACTCACTATTTTTCAGGGACCAGTTCAGGTTTGAAGTGGATTTGAAGGGTCTTCTTATTAGAAATACCCCATAAAAGACCCCATTATAAAAACTACACCCCCCAAAGTATTCAAAATGACATTCAGTAAGTGTATTAACCCTTTAGGTGTTACACAGGAATAGCAGCAAAGTGAAGGAGAAAATTCACAATCTTCATTTTTTACACTCGCATGTTCTTGTAGACCCAATTTTTTTATTTTTGCAAGGAGAAAAAGGAGAAAATTTTTACTTGTATTTGAAACCCAATTTCTCTCGAGTAAGGACATACCTCATATGTCTATGTAAAGTGTTCGGCAGGCGCAGTAGAGGGCTCAGAAGGGAAGGAGCGACAAATGGTTTTTGGGGGGGCATGCCGCATTTAGGAAGCCCCTATGGTGCCAGGACAGCAAAAAAAAACACATGGCATACTATTTTGGAAACTAGACCCCTCAGGGAACGTAACAAGGGGTAAAGTGAACCTTAATACCCTACAGGTGATTCACGACTTTTGCATATGTAAAAAAATATATATATATTTTTTACCTAAAATGCTTGTTTTCCCAAAATGTTTACAATTTTAAAAAGGGTAATAGCGGAAAATACCCCAAAATTTGAAGCCCAATTTCTCGCGATTCAGAAAACACCCCATATGGAGGTGAAAAGTGCTCTGCTGGCGCACTACAGGTCTCAGAAGAGAAGGAGTCACATTTGGCTTTTTGAAAGCAAATTTTGCTCTGGGGGCATGCCGCATTTAGGAAGCCCCTATGGTGCCAGGACCGCAAAAAAAAAAACACATGGCATACCATTTTGGAAACTAGACCCCTCGGGGAACGTAACAAGGGGTAATTTGAATCTTAATACCCTACAGGTGTTTCACGACTTTTGCATATGTAAAAAAATATATATTTTTTTTTTACCTAAAATGCTTGTTTTCCCAAAAATTTTTACATTTTTTAAAAGGGTAATAGCAGAAAATACCCCCCAAAATTTGTAACACAATTTCTCCCGAGTACGGCGATACCCCATATGTGGCCCTAAACTGTTACCTTGAAATACGACAGGGCTCCAAAGTGAGAGCGCCATGCGCATTTGAGGCCTAAATTAGGGACTTGCATAGGGGTGGACATAGGGGTATTCTACGCCAGTGATTCCCAAACAGGGTGCCTCCAGCTGTTGTAAAACTCCCAGCATGCCTAGACAGTCAGTGGCTATCTGGCAATACTGGGAGTAGTTGTTTTGCAACAGCTGGAGGCTCCGTTTTGGAAACAGTGGCGTACCAGACGTTTTTCATTTTTATTAGGGAGGGGAGGGGGGCTGTGTAGGGGTATGTGTATATGTAGTGTTTTTTACTTTTTATTTTATTGTGTGGTAGTGTAGTGTTTTTAGGGTACAGTCGCACGGGCGGGGGGTTCACAGTAGTTTCTCGCTGGCAGTTTGAGCTGCGGCAGAAATTTTGCCGCACCTCAAACTTGCAGCCGGATACTTACTGTAATCCTCCGCCCATGTGAGTGTACCCTGTACATTCACAGTGGGGGGGGGGGGGGGAACATCCAGCTGTTGCAAAACTACAACTCCCAGCATGTACGGTCTATCAGTGCATGCTGGGAGTTGTAGTTTTGCAACAGCTGGAGGCACACTGGTTGTGAAACACCGAGTTTGGTAACAAACTCAGTGTTTTGCAACCAGTGTACCTTCAGCTGTTGCAAAAGCTACAACCCCCAGCATGTACGGACAGCGGAAGGGCATGCTGGGTCTTGTAGTTATGCAACAGCTGGAGGCATACTACTTTGGCTGGGGATTGTAGTTATGCAACAGCTGGAGACACACTGGTTTGCTACTTAACTCAGTGTGCCTTCAGCTGTTGCAAAACTACAACTCTCAGCAGTCACCGACAGCCAATGGGCATGCTGGGAGTTGTAGTTATGCAACCACCAGATGCACCACTACAACTCCCAGCATGCACTTTAGCTGATTGTGCAAGCTGGGAGTTGTAGTTATACAACAGCTGAAGGTACACTTTTCCATAGAAAGAATGTGCCTCCAGCTGTTGCAAAACTACAAGTCCCAGCATGCCCATAAGGGAATGCTGGGAGTTGTGGTGGTCTGCCTCCTGCTGTTGCATAACTACAGCTCCCAGCATGCCCTTTTTGCATGCTGGAGCTGTTGCTAAGCAACAGCAGGAGGCTGTCACTCACCTCCAACGATCCTCGCCGCACAGGTCAGTCCCTCGTCGTCGCCGCCGCTGCTCCTGGGGCCCCGATCCCAACATTGACGCCGGGGATCGGGGTCCCCAGCACCCGGGGTGCACGTCCCGCACCCGCTCACGTCCTCTGGAAGAGGGGCGTAGCGGGTTGCGGGAGTGACACCCGCAGCAGGCGCCCTGATTGGTCGGCTGGTAATCCGGCCGACGAATCAGGGCGATCGTGAGGTGGCACCAGTGCCACCTCACCCCTGCTGGCTCTGGCTTTTCGGGGCCGTCGCTGACTGCCCCGATCAGCCAATAATTCCGGGTCACTGGAGACCCGATTGACCCGGAATCCGCCGCAGATCGTTGGACTGAATTGTCCAGCGATCTGCGGCCATCGCCGACATGGGGGGTCATAATGACCCCCCTGGGCGATATGCCCCGATGCCTGCTGAACGATTTCAGCAGGCATCGGGCACCGGCTCCGCTCCAGATGGTTGCGGGGGGCCGGTAAAACACATGACGTTCTCATACGTCATGTGTCCTTAAGGACTCGGAAATGGAGACGTATGAGAACGTCATGTGTCCTAAAGGGGTACTCTGGTGGAAAACCTACATTTTTTTTTATTAAAATTTTTTTTTTTTTTTTATCAACTGAGGCCAGAAAGTTAAACAGATTTGTAAATTATTTCTGTTACAAAATCTTAATCCTTCCAGTACTTATTAGTGGCTGTATACTACAGAGGAAATTCTTTTCTCTTTGGATTTCTTTTCTGTCACGACCACAGTGCTCTCTGCTGACACCTCTGTCCATGTCAGGAACTGTCCAGAGCAGTATGTTTGCTATGGGGATTTTCTCCTGCTCTGGACAATTCCTAAAATGGACGGCGAGGTGTTGGCAGAGAGCACTGTGGTTGTGACAGAAAAGAAATCCCAAAAGAAAATAATTTCCTCTGCATTATACAGCAGCTGATAAGTACTGGAAGGATTAAGAATTTTTTTATAGAAGTAATTTACAAATCTGTTTAACTTTCTGGCACCAGTTGATTTAAAAAATAAAAAAATCCACCAAAGTACCCCTTTAAGTGTGGTTGGTGAGTCATACTGCGCTCAGCCAATCACCGGCCGCAGCGAAGTCCCGTCTCGGCCGGCGATAGGCTGAGCGGCAGTGTGACGTTTTCAGCCCCGGCAGCAGGTGCCGGAGTAGTGAAGAATTGTGCGTCTTGAAGCATATCACCGGCCGAGTCGGGACTTCGCTGCGGCCGGTGATTGGCTGAGTGCAGTATGACTCGCCGACCACCGGCAACCAGGAAGAGGATTGCGGTGGAGACCGGAGCCAGTTACCGGAGGACCTGGGGGAGCGAAGGAAGGTATGTATCTTTTTTTTTTTTTTTTCTGCTGGCAGTATGGAGCACAATTTTTATATTCTGGAGTTCTCCTTTAAGGCTAGGTTCAGAGTACGGAATCTCTGGGCAGAAAATTTCCGCCCGGAGATTCAGAGTGCGGCCAGCCCTGACTGAATCAGTCGGTGCTAGGACCGTGTGGACACTGCAGTCTCCAATAGACTGCAATGTGTTCCGCACGGATTTCTGCCTGAAGAAAGAGCAACGCCATTCTTCAGGCGGAATTCTCCTCCAAGCGGATTTTCCGTTCGGAATTTGTGAAGCCGAATTTGTGAAGTGTGAATTTGTGAATGGAAATCCATTCACTATACAGTACATTTTAGCAAGCGGAATTTCCGCCTGCAATTTCAAAGCGGAATTGCAGGCGGAAATTCTGTAGTCTGAACCTAGCCTAAGGACCAGGCCAATTTTATTTTTGCATTTTCGTTTTTTTCCTCCTGACTTTCTAAAAAATCATAACTCTTATATTTCCATCCACAGACCCATATAAGGGCTTGTTTTTTGCGTCACCAATTGTACTTTGTAGTAATATCACTTATTTTACCATAAAATGTATGGCGCAACCAAACAAATATTATTTATGTGGGAAATTGAAAAGAAAATCTCAATTTAGCAAATTTTGGAAGGTTTTGTTTTCACGCTGTACACTTTCCGGTAAAAATGACATGTGTTCTTTATTCTGTGGGTCAATACAATTAACATGATACCCATGTTATATGCTTTTCTATAATTGTACTGCTTAAAAAAAATCTCAAACCATTTTAACAAAATTAGTATGTTTGAAATTGCCCTATTTTGACCACCTATAACTTTCTCATTTTTCCGTATACGAGGCGGTATGAGGGCTCCTTTTTTTTTTTTCATTTTCATTCATCTGTAGTTTTTAATGGTTAGGTTTTTACTTTTTAGAAATTTTTTTTATTAATTAAAAAAAAATGACAAGCAGCAATTATGGACTTTATTTTTTTTATGCCTTTGACCGTATGGGATAATTAACAATATATTTTGATCAGACTCTTACCCACGCAGCGATACCAAATATGTGTATTAATAAAAAATGTTTACACTTTTATTAATTTTTTTTGGGGGGGGTAAAATGGGAAACGGATTTACATTTTATTGTGGGAGGGGATTTTTTTTTTTATTTATTAACTTTTTTTTATTTTACTTTTTTTTTTAAACACTTTAATAGACCCCATAAGGGATTATTCATAGCAATCCTTTGATTGCTAATACTGTTCAGTGCTATGTATAGGACATAGCACTGATCAGTATTATCGGTCATCTTCGGCTCTGGTCTGCTCGATCTCAGACCAGAGCAGAAGACCCCGGGAGACGGCTGGAGCCAGGTGAGAGGACCTCCGGCCAGCATGCTGGATGATCGTATCCCCGCGGCAGCGCTGTGGGCGATCCGATCATCCATTTAAAGTACCGCACTGCCGCAGATGCGTGATCTGTATTGATCATGGCATTTATGGGGGTTAATGGCGGACATCCGCGTGATCGCTGATGTCTGCCATTACCGGCGGGTTCCTGGCTGCTGAATGCAGCCTGGACCTGCCGTTCATGATGCGAGCATTGGTCCGGTGCTCGCGGTCATGGCGGAGCATAAATGTACATCATGGTGTGTTAAGTACCACGGCACGATGATGTACATTTACGTCCACTGTCGTTAAGGGGTTAAAGCATTTGTTGATGCAGAGGCCTGGATTATCAGGGCAACAGTAACACTGATAAGTTGTCTTTTCTTATCCTCCTTTTCTGACACACTCTGCATTTCTCAGCAAATTTGTGCTTTTTCTAGGATGGGGGATTTCTCTCTCTGCAAAGTGTTGGCCTTGAACAGTCTGGGCGACTCAAGTTCCAGAGGTGGCACTCAGTGGCATTAGCTGCTGGTGGCATGGACCATAAACACCCCTAAAAAGGAAAAATGCTTTTACACCCGCTCCACCCACATTCCCACCCCTCCAAAAAAAGACAAAAAAATAAAACCTTGCACTTCAAAAGAAGCTAGTCAGCAATGGGGCAGGCGATTTACTCATAGTTGTTGGATGCTCTTTTATATGAAAGAGTCCAGCCACAAAATTAGTAAAGTTGGGTAAGGGGTGGGGGAGGGAAGACTGGGGAAGAGGGCAGCACCCTAAAGGGAAGGTGCTGTGGACCCTCTGAGTGCTACTGGGAGCATGCTGCACCAAAAAAATAAAAAAACAGGTCACAGGATTTCCAAAATAAATGCACAGGCCTCTACTCTAATTGCCGTTACCAGGTGTGGGCAAGCAGAGCAATGAGAAGGTAAACCTGCTGGTGGCTGTGATTTGTCCTACTGACCAACCACAGCAATCCAGGAGGTGACATCACCGCCACTTCTCACGTGGAGCTGGAGGGTCTATTTTCTGGGTCACCGGAGGCTGGATTGGCCAGAAGCACTGTGATTTGCTGGTTAGAACTGACCAAGTCGTGGGGGTGGGGATTGTAACAGCAGGAATCTGGGCTCGATCAGCGCATGTTTGGTGTCAGGGATTAGAAGAGGCCAGGATGTACATGTGTGGTGTCCCGGTACCGCATCATATACGGTACCTATGTATGTGTGGGTCTCCATAGCCAGAGTCCCTAGGATGTAGGGATCCCTGTTGTGTAGCCTACCCCTTGTCGCCTCTGTTACAACTAATAGCCTAGTAATTTATGTAAGGGTGATGTAAATATAGTAATATATGTAAATAAATGGTTAATTACCGGTTCCATAGCGTTGCAAGACCTGCGGGTCATGTGACTAGGTAAACGCTATGGTATTCTGCTTAAGGACCTTTGGCGGCCTGGTGACGTATCCAGTCCCATTACTCTGTGTAATGGTGAATGACAGATGTTCGGACCAATCAGATTCACCCCGCCCCCTGCCCATATAAGGGAGCGGCGGCCATGTTTTCTCTCTTGTTCCTGGGCTGTCAAACGAGAAGGATCTGCGCAGCAACTATCGCAGTGAGTTAGGCCCGAGCCTTGCGGCGACAGCTGAGTAATTCAGAATAGAGAGTGTATCAATCCCCAAACACTCTGCAGCATCACCGGACCTAATATAACCCCTAAATCCGGACGGATCTGCAAATATCTTCCCTAAATTCAGAGACTTTCTAAATAGCTCAAGGTCCACAACAACTGTCAGTCACTGAGCGATATAAGGACTGTTTGTACGAGACTGTTACTGTGCCTTGGATGTATCGCAAGCACTTAAGTAAAGTTGTTCAAGTTCAATCTCCTTGTGGACCTTCAGTCATTTCATGCACCTATCGTTACTGGGAAGGGCGGCGATAGGCCGGAGCATTGCCTCAGCATACCAGCCCTCAGCCTGGCGTCACAAACTATAGGGTTAACATTAACCCCTCATATACCGATACCATACCACCACTACCATACACCCCCCAAGGGCTACCACACATGTATGACCTGGTGTCCCAGGGTGTACAGGTTCATTGTCTTCCCTCTAGAGGATAATTATTATTACTATAATCTATAGCACCAAAACAAGTCAGCAACACTTTACAATTCTGAGGGCTCAGAGACATTTATCAGACAGTACAATATTACACGTTAAATATTCAAACAAGAGGAGTTAAGGCCCTGCATGCCAGAGCTTATAATCTGAGAAATAAGGTTGAGGCAAAGGCAGAAAATGCTTTTATTTCTTCAATAATATTTTATAAATGGGAGAAATCATGTAAAAAGGTGGGTAAATCGATCACCAGCCAACTTCTGAATGTCTAAAGTTAAGAGTGTAGGGAGACCCAGTCGAATGATAGGGTGGGGGGGACATACCGATAGCAGGGGAGTGGTTTTAAGCAGGCATATGACTGAGGGTTTAGGCTATTGCATTCCAGAGAAATGGTGCAGATAAGTCTTACGGGAATGAGCGGTTTGGATTATGGAAGATGAGTAACCAGAGCATTGTCACAGGGAGAAAACATCAGTGTAATGGCGGAAGAGGAGTCTGGCAGCTGCTTTAGGATGGACTGGACAGATTTGTAAGGAGTCTCAATATTCAATGTGAGAATACACAGTAAAATCTACCACCGCAATTTACAGTACTTTATGGTTTCAAATAAAATTTGTCCATATGTGATAATGTACAGTTATTATAATTGGATATATCTTGGATAACTGTATAAGGCCACAATGGAAGAATGAATGGAAAAACTATTGTATGGACAGAAAATCTATCTTGGCAACCATCAATCCTTTTCTCTACAGAATGTTGTCTTTTTCAGGCAATAGGGAAAAACAGCCTTGTGTTGCTGCTATTAATACGTTGTCGGAAGAAACTTCTCCTGAGTGTGAGGGAATAAAGGCGCAAGAGACACCGAATGTGATGACTCCTTCTCGCATTGGTATGTGCAGAGAAATCTTTCTTAAATGGGTTACGCAGTCCTTCTCTCTCCTTGCCCATTCTAACATCGGCATTAGGAGATGCTGCTGCACGCCAGGCTGGGTGGTTGCCTAGGCAACCATCTAGTGCAAGTATTGTGTATTTGGCCTGGTATTAAAAATAGGGGATGTGCACAATACTTGCTGGGTGTTAGTTGCTTTGGCAACTGTCCTGCCTGGTGTGCAGCAGCATTCCTTATTGCCCAGTGTTGAAGAAGTAGGAATAGTGGGGTTCTGCAGCCCCTTTAAATGTATGATGTTGGAAAATGTATATGACAAAAACCCCTTATATTAGTGATCACTAAAAGTCTACCTGTATTCTTAAAGCGTACCTGTCGCCAAAAAAACTTTTTATATTTTGTTAATCAATGTATTAGAAACAACTTTCTAATTACATGTGATTAACAAAAATGTGTGTGCGTATATATATATATATATATATAGATAGATAGATAGATTATAATATTATATACTTATATATTATATATAATTTTTTATTTTTTCTTAACTTTAAAAAAACGACCACTAGGGGTCTCCCTACATGTCACAGCGCATAGTTCGGACTCATGCCGGCCTGGCAGCATGAGTCCGAAATCTCAGTGAAGCCGGACACTGAAGAGCACAGCGCAGCTCCGCGCCTGTCAATCAGACAGGCAGGAGCGAGCGATGTGCCTGCAGCACGGGTGCTCCTTACATGGCCAGCCGCTTCATCTGGCCAAATGTCAGTGTAGCGCAGGGCAGCACAGAAGAGGAACGGGTCTTGTGCACACTCTGTCCTGAAGCAGTCATTCATTTTCCCGTAGTAGCAAGGCAGCACGTCGGGACACAGAGCACATCAGTCCCGACGTGCTGCCGCGCTACAACGGGACAATGAATGACTGCTTCGGGACACAGAGTGTACAAGTCCCGCAATGCTGCTGGGCTCACTCACCTTGCCGGGGAGATCTATTACACTCTGATGTTGAAGAGGGAGAAGGGCGGCAGTGCGGACTGACAGGCTTCAGATTATGTCAAGCCTGCCGGGGGATGCCCCCTTCCTCCCTCGCTCATGGCAGGAGCCTGAGCAGCCACAGGGGATCTAAAAAAGGTATTTATATGGGGTTTTGGGTAAAAATATAGACAGGGATAGTCAGCGAGAGTCAGGGACAGGTTGGGGGGAGGGATTAGGGACAGCTTAGTTGATGATAGGTACTCTTTAATCCATGTCCCCAGGACCTGCCATCCTAGTCCTCTCATCTTGTACGCAGCAGACTACTCTACCACATATCACTTTTCTGTGTTTTTATGATGTGCCATTTCAGTGATGGAATTCACTTTTATCCTTTTGGCAATAAGCAAAACCTGGCGGCTGGGGCAGATTTTATAATGGCAATGGTGACTGAATTTTGTTCATCCCTGTCCTAAGAAAGCTTGTACTATTAGTTTGATGGTAATTTATGTATTTTTATTCTCAACAGAAGCTTCTATGTGTTGGAAGCCAACTTATAGCGATTCTGAACATGCTGAAAACAAAAAGAGCGTCTTTTTACATGAAAAACACAGAAAAACGGAGAAGCCAGTGAGTTCAGGACAGAATGAAAATGATGCCTGGAGCTGTGTGCTGGATAAAAACGAGAATCCTGTTAGTTCCTCAATCTTAAGGTCCCAAGACAAATCTCTAAATCCTCCTTCAAACTACCGGGCCACTGCTTATGATTCCAAGTACAGAAATAACTTGTCTGACGCTTCAGTTTCTGAATGTCCTCAGGAGGATTATAATAAGGAACACTGTTTTCCTCCAAGTCAGTTTGAAAGTCAGCTTTTCACCCAAGATACACAAGGGAACCGAGTAATCTGTCACCGGTTTACAAGTGAACGCCGCATGAATGCTGCACCACTTCAGGACAAAACTAATGCCTATTGGGACACAAGAAGTCCGATGAAAGGAACTCTACAGACCTTGCATGATGAGGATACCCTCCACAAAATGTTCACACAAGATTCTGAAGGAAATATGGTTATAAAACATTAACCAGACAATGATAACTTTGCAGCTCTGTGTTGGTAACACAAGAATATTGAATTGGAGACTATTTTATGTACATGAACTACAGAGTTTTCTATATAAACTATATATATATTATTTGTATCTGTCTCTTCCTGAGTGGTGCTACCTCTGTGATGCCGAGGGCACGGTTAGTTATTAGCTGCCTGCCTTATTCTGCTCTGGTCAGGCCTAACTAGAAGATGCCAGATCACCAAGGGACTTAGGACAGGGGAGCCATGTCAAGGGAATAGTCGTGTTTCCCCACCTGTAGCTCTCCAGTTGTTGCAGAACTACAGCTCCCATCATGATGAGTTGTAGTTTGCAACAGCTGGAGAGTTACAGGAAATTATTTAAGTGCCAACTTCCTATGAGGGCCATAACGGCACAGTACATGGGGGGTGTCGTAATGCTACAGTTCAATGGGAAAGGGGGTCATAGTGGCATCATTCATTGAGGAGGCACGCACACACATTTATTGTTTTAAGTAAGGAACACTGGTATATCTTGGTTCAGGGCAGAGTGGTTGGTGATATTTGCAGGCACGGTGTGTGGCAGTGTTCTGGTCATACGAGGAACAGTTGAGTTACAATACCCCACACTTATCACTCGTTTTGCCCTGTGACTTATTATTAGGATACTGATAATGTTCTACCCTTGTTGTAACTAACCTTTACCTCTTTAATAATAATAAATACAATCAATAGCGTGTTCTCTGTGCTGCAGTGTCTGAGAAATGTCATCCCCCTTCTTCAAATAAAATAGTCTTTTGTATTTATGTTGGTAGTTATAGCAATGAAGTGTACTACATATACCAGGAGAATACCTTTTTACATGTCTCAATGATTATTACAGTTCATTGTTATTATAGCCTTTGGCTGTCTAGGCATGCTGGGAGTTGTAGTTTTCTGACAGCTTGAGGCACACTAGTTGGGAAACACTGATTCATACACTTGCAATATAGTTGCTGCTGTAAAAACACCAAATAAAGTTATATTTGATAAAATCCAAAAATCAGCATAGTCTTTTTAAAGTTGTGGAAATGGTGGTACCATATTTTCCGGCATATAAGACTACTTTTAAACCCAGTTACCCATACCCCAGGCGTCCCGGCCGAGATTTATTTCCCCTTTCAGCACTAAGTTGAGGCAGTACACAGGCATACAGCCTCCTGCCATACACTGTGTATGGCTGAAAGCTGTATGTCTGTGGGGGGCCACTGCCTCCCTAATGTGGGAAAATATACTGCCAACTTAATGTGGGGGAACTACCGTATACTGCCAATCAAATGTGGGAGAACTACAACCTAATGTGGGGGGAACTACCGTATACTGCCAACCTAGTGTGGTGGAACAATGGTAAGGTACCGTACATCGCGGTAGAAGGGGTAGTCTTATACAGCGAGTATATCCCAAACTCTATATTTTAACTGTAAAAGCTGGGGGGAGTCTTATACGCCAGAAAATACGGTATATCTGATAGTTGTAGCGATGGAAATTTCCGTCCAGTTCCCACAGCAGTTTTTAGCATCACTGTCCTTTGAATACATTTTTGACATCTTGTCCAGACAGGTCAAAAGTTTAGATTGCATTGCAATGGAGCGCTGATGACACATACAGGGGCTTAACTATAGGGGGTGCAGAAAGTAGCAGTTGCATTGGGCCCTGGTGCTTGACAAGGCCCCAGGTCACCTTTGCTTCAAAAGACACCAGTACTAGAAATGGCATATGGTAGACATAGGGTCCTGTTACACATTTTGCATTGGGGTCCAGAAGCTACAAGTTACGCCTTATCTTAAGGACAATAGATGTAAATGTATATCCTGATACTTCATACACCAGAACGTACATTTACATCCTGTACATGAAGGGAGAACTTTCTTCTTTCACTTGCTTCATGCACTGCAGGGGTCCCAGCCTCTATAGGATGGTTAGTCGTTGCAGGCTGTCCATTTTCACAGAGGGGGGGCCTCTTCTCCGTGCTTCGGCCCTGGCCCCGGAGTAGTGACGTTTCCTTGACGACTACGCACAGGGACGCAACTTCCCTGTGCGTTGTTGTCAAGGCAACGTCACTACTCCGGGGCCGAAGCGCGGAGAAGAGGCCCCTCCGGTGAAAATGGACAGCCTGCAACGACTAACCATCCTTACCGGACGGTCCCTGCTGCGTAGATGGCCCGGACCAGCTCACCCTAATGTCCCGCCGAGGGGAGGCGAGTACAAAGCAAAAGGGGCGGGGGGATGATGACGAAGGCCGCAGTGGTCTTCAACCTGCGGACCTCCAGAGGTTTCAAAACTATAACACCCAGCATGCCTGGACAGCCGATGGCTGGGAGTTGTAGTTTTGCAACATCTGGAGGTCCGCAGGTTGAAGACCACTGATGAAGGGATTGACAGGCGGAGGGTTCACTCAAGTATAAACCGAGGGGGGGCGTTTTCAGCACGAAAAACCGTGCTGAAAAACTCGGCTTATACGGTAAACTCCCTAGTACAGGTCACCTGTCTAACCCAGGAAGTACAGTGCTGCCTACTAAAAAATCAAAATAGACAAGATGGGTCCAGATGGCATTCACCTCTGTGTTCTAAAGGAATTAAGTAATGTAATAGACAGACCCCTATTTTTTATATTCAGGGACTCTATAGTAACAGGGACTGTTCCCCAGGACTGGCGCATGGCAAATGTGGTGCCAATATTTAAAAAGGGGTCAAAAGGTGCCCCCGGGAATTATAGACCTGTTAGTTTAACCTCCGTTGTATGTAAATTGTTTTTAGGGTTTTCTAAGGGATGCTATTTTGTTGTTCTTATAATATGGGGATCTGTGAGGTGCATGTTTGAATTATTGCACTCAGGGTTGTATTTTGTATCTTTTTAGCAGCTTCTCTACGGTTTGCTTTAACATACAATTATTCGGCACATAAAAGAGCACATTATTATTTGTGTTTTAGATTTATTCATAGTTCATAAGGTTGAAAAAAGACCAGAGTCCATCAAGTTCAACCTATACCCCTAATAAGTCCCTACTGAGATGATCCAGAAATTCCTTCCCGACTCCAAATATGGCAGTCAGAATCAACCACCTGTCCCTATAAATCTAGTATTCATAACCAGCAATGTTCTTATTCTCCAAAAATGCATCCAGCCCCTTTTTGAACTCTCTTACAGAGTTCACCATGACCACCTCCTCAGGCAGAGAATTCCACAGTCTCACTGCTGTTACAGGAAAGAACCCCGTCTGTGCTGGTGTAGAAACCTTCTTTCCTCAAGACATAGAGGATGCCCCCTTGTTATTGATACAGTCCTGGGTATAAATAGATCATGGGAGAGATCTCTGTACTGCCCCCTGATATATTTATACATAGTTATTAGCTCGCCCCTAAGCCTTCTTTTTTCTAAACTAAATAACCCTAATTCTGCTAATCTTTCTGGGTACTGTAGTCCTCCCATTCCCTGTATTACCCTGGTTGCCCGTCTTTGAACCCTCTCCAGCTCCACTATATCTTTCGTGTGCACTGGTGCCCAGTACTATACACAGTATTCTGTGTGGTCTGACTAGTGATTTGTACAGCAGTAGATTTCCTTGTTGTGGGCATCTATGCCCCTATTGATGCACCCCATGATTTTATTAGCCTTGGCAGCAGCTGCCTGACACTGGTCACTACAGCTAAATTTACTGTTAACTTAGACTCCCAAGTCCTTTTCCACGTCAGTCGTCCCAATGGTTCTCCCATTTAATACATAATCCCAGCCCAGATTTTTCCTCCCATGTGCATTACCTTACATTTATCAGTGTTGAACCTCATCTGCCACTTCCCAGCCCAAACTTCCAACCTATCCAGATCCATTAGTAACAGTGCACTGTCCTCTATAGTGTTTACCGCTTTACAGAGTTTAGTATCATCTGCAAAGGTTGCTACTTTACTATTCAACCCCTCTACAAGGTCATTAATGAATATATTAAATAGGACAGGACCCAAGACTGACCCCTGTGGTACCCCACTAGTAACAGTCACCCAATCAGAATAAGTACCATTAATAACCACCCTCTGTTTCCTATCACTGAGCCAGTTACTTACCCACTTGCACACATTCTCCCCCAGCCCAATCCTTCTCATTTTATGTGGCACCGTATCAAATACTTTGGAAAAATTCAGATATACGACCTCCAGCGATTCCCCCCCCTGGTTAAGTCTGGAGCTCACCTCCTCATAAAAGCTGATCAGGTTAGTTTGACAGGACCGTTCCCTCATAAAGCCATGCTGATATGGAGTCATACATTTATTTTTATCAAGATACTCCAAAATATGTTTTTTTCCCTAAGCGTTTGTCGCTTGTGGTGTCGACGTCCTCAGGGGAGTGCCCTAAATATAATAGGGGCTAATTATAGTGATTTCTCAGGTGAGAAAATAATCACATAAACACAATAGTATATTAGAGCAGCAAGTTCACCATCCTAACAGATGCAGGTACAAGGTTATATCTTATACATCGCCAGGTGAATTGATTTGGCAGGATTCCTCAGCCAGAACCTGAAAGAGCATACATACATATGTTTCAAGATAGGCCTTGTGGAGAAAACCTCATACATCTACCATTCCATGTGTAATTCACTCACAAGTCCCCTGATGTAGGCAATAACCTGTACCAATAACCTTACAAGTAATACTAAATCTCTCCCCCCCCCCCCCCCAAAAAAAAAATCTTTTTAGTTCTTCCTGCTCTATAACATGCTACATCCAAATGCAACTGCATATTTAACATTCTAGGTTTACCACATAAGGGACATATGCTGCGGATCCCCCGATGACCAACCCTATAGCTTGCCTCCTGCTGTGGCTGCTCATAGCAGCAATCTTCCACTACGAGCAGACACACAGGACCTGCAAGTCGCCGCACGCATCTCAGCCTAGTACAGAGAGCAGGGGGAGCGGTCGCGATGTCTGTGAGTTCACTGCGCGTGCACAGCCAGTCATAAATCCTTTGACCCTGGGATTCCCAGGATCACAAAAACCCTTTTGATTCCCACCCCTAAAACTTAACTTTTATTAGTTTATTTACAATGTTAGATGAATGAATACATATCGTGAGTAACACACTTAGAATCATGGACCACTGTGTGTTTATCTACTTGCTATCATATGATTGTTTACAGTAGTAACACTTATTTCTTAATATAATGTCCAGTGGGCTGCAGCACCACTATTAGTATACACACATGAGGCTCCGCAGTTTAGGATGCCCATTTTTCCTCCTGATGACGTCATGGAAGTGACAAAACATGTAGAGGGGGCATTTTGCTCATTTTAAACTGCGGAGCCTCGTGTGTATACTAATAGTGGTGCTGCAGCCCACTGGATATTATATTAAGAAATAACAGTATGTTATAATTGCTGAATGTTGCTGAATATTTATAATTGTCTGTCATGTATGTCTAGTGCCACTAGATGGCTCTGTAGCCATCTTTTGAGAGGTTTTTAAATCGTATAATAATGTCAGTTATTTTATCTTGTTTCATATGTAACAAACTTTTTGGTTTCTTCAGTCTCCATTTTTTCCGTGGCCGCCACGCCTATCTCATGTATGTCATTGCTAGGACTGCTGTGTAATTGGTCCCTGCACATAGACCCCTTTATTTTCCTTATCTGTGGCGGTGAACATACAAATGTATAAGTAAAACAAGTGCCCGTTCTTGTATCAGTTTATATTGCCCGTTCTCCTATTAGGTTACATTGCCGCCACAGCAGGTTAGTTTGCATAGCAAGCAGCAAAGTATTACGCTGCGCACTGGGGCCGGGAGCGAGCGCTTGCTATGAAAACTAGCCATCCGCAGCGCCGGTGATGTGAACAAAACTGTCTCCTGGTGCTGCGGGGCGCAAGCGCTCTCTCCTGATGGCCCCAGTATGCTGTGATACCATCACCGGCGCTGCGGACGGCTAGTTTTCATAGCAAGCTCTCACTCCCAGCTCCAGTGTGCAGCGTAATGCTCTGCCGCTTGCTATGCAAACTAACCCACTGTGACGGCACTGTAAGGCTGCTTTCACACTATGAGCATTCATCCGTTATTAAACGTCCGTTTTCTGTGTTTCTGTTTTCTGTTCTATTAGCAGCGCATAGTGCCAACAACCATCTGCTGACACTTTGCACTAATAGAAATACTTTTCATACATAGCGCTGCAGGGGTATATGTATATAGAAGCGCTGGGGGGTGCAGACATATAGCGTTATCTGCCCCCCACAGCGCTTCTATATACATATGCCGTCGCTGCGCTATGAATGAAAAGTATTTCTATCAGCAGCATCGGGCTGGCCGATGCTGCTGCTAGAATGCTTTTCATCCATAGCGCAGCGGTGACATATGTATATAGATGGCAGCCTGCGACAGTACATTATACATGCGCTGCGGGGTATATATTTATTAATGCGCCGGCGGGGGTATATATATATAAATGCGCTGCAGGGGGCATATTATGAATGCGCTGGGGGGAGGGCTAGATATATAGGCTATATGTCAGCCCCCCCCTGCAGCGCTATATAGCTTGCCCCCCACAGTGCTTTTAATATAGATATGCCCCCCTGCTACTCACAATGTTCATTTTTAAATCTCCTGCTGAGAGCCCTGATTGGCTCCTCAGTACCGGCCATTCAGGGCTCCCAGCGGGGGATTTAAAAATGAAAGTTAAATCACACCCATAGATCACAGGGTTGCGGACCATGCCGCCCACTCCCCTGCTTAATAACTTCAGATCGCATCGGGTCTCAGAAGTGAAACCCAGTGCGATCAATCCCCCTGTACTAAAACCCCCATCATGGAACAGACTCTGTTCCATGATGGGGGTTGTAGTACAAACACTAATGTAGCCTCCTCAGCTGTCTGCAGACTCCCGCAGCCAGGGAATTACTACACCCATCATGGAAACAAGACTGTTCCATGATGGGAGTAGTAGTAGTAGTCCCTCAGCACTGCAGGAGTCTGCTGATGTCACCTCTTCTGAGCATGCTCAGAAGTAATAACGGATATTACAAGGTGGGCCATTTATATGGATACACCTTAATAAAATGGGAATGGTTGGTGATACCGTGTTTCTCCGAAAATAAGACCGGGTCTTATATTAATTTTAGTCACAAAAAACACACTAGGGCTTATTTTCAGGGTAGGGCTTATTTATTTACGGTATGTACATTGAACATACATTGCCCCTCCCCCCCCCCCCCCCCGCCAGCTGCGAGCGCTGCTTCTCTCCCCCCCCCCCCTGCCAAATAATTGTACTTTGTAACAGTGACGCCGGCTCCTTAGCAACGGGGGAACGGAGGACGAAGGTAAGTTAAAGTTTGTTTTTTAATATTTGCAGCCCAGGCATTGCCTAGGTCTTATTTTCGGGGTAGGGCTTATATTGCAGCCCACCCCGATAATCCAGCTAGGGCTTATTTTCGGGGTAGGGTGTATTTTGGCTAGGGTGGCCATTTTGAAGTTGGATATTTTGAATCCAACTTTTCTTTTTTCAATAGGAAGAGGGTCATGTGACACATCAAACATATTGGGAATTTCAGAAGAAAAACAATGATGTGCTTGGTTTTAACGTAACTTTATTCTTTCATGAGTTATTTACAAGTTTCTGACCACTTATAAAATGTGTTCAATGTGCTGCCCATTGTGTTGGATCGTCAATGCAACCCTCTTCTCCCACTCTTCACACACTGATAGCAACACCGCAGGAGAAATGCTAGCACAGGCTTCCAGTATCCCTAGTTTCAGGTGCTGCAGAATGGGCAAAACAAAAATTGGAACAGGACCCTCAGTTTACACAGAAGATTTTGTTCAGTGATGAGGCAAACTTTTATGTGAATGGTGAAGTTAACAAACAAAACCACCGCTATTGGTCTGACACTAAACCACATTGGATAGATCCCTCCAAGACTGTTGGAACACAAATATTTATGGTATGGTGTGGTATATGGGGTACAAAGATAGTGGGGCCATTCTTCATCAATGGAAACCTCAAGGCCACTGGATATGCGAAATTGCTACATGATGATGTGTTTCCCTCTTTATGCACTGAAGCTGGCACGTTCCCTGAGTTTTTCCAGCAAGATGGTGCACCACCACATTATGGGTGTCAGGTCCGAGCATTCTTAGATGAACAGTTTCCTGGAAAGTGGATTGGTTGTCGTGGGCCAGTTGAATGGCCCCCAAGGTCTCCCGATCTGACCCCCTTAGACTTCTATCTTTGGGGTCATCTGAAGGCAATTGTCTATGCTGTGAAGATACGAGATGTGCAGCACCTGAAACTACGGATACTGGAAGCCTGTGCTAGCATTTCTCCTGCGGTGTTGCTATCAGTGTGTGAAAAGTAGGAGAAGAGGGTTGCATTGACAATCCAACACAATGGGCAGCACATTGAACACATTTTATAAGTGGTCAGAAACTTGTAAATAACTCATGAAAGAATAAAGTTACGTTAAAACCAAGCACATCATTGTTTTTCTTGTGAAATTCCCAATAAGTTTGATGTGTCACATGACCCTCTTCCTATTGAAAAAACAAAAGTTGGATTCAAAATGGCCGACTTCAAAATGGCCGCCATGGTCACCACCCATCTTGAAAAGTTTCCCCCCTCACATATACTTATGTGCCACAAACAGGAAGTTAATATCACCAACCATTCCCATTTTATTAAAGTGTATCCATATAAATGGCCCACCCTGTATAAACCAGGTGCAAACGGATGACATAAAGGATCATCCGTTTGCCATAGACTTCAATGTTTAAAATAATGGCTGTTAATTTACCCGTTTCTTGTGACGGGCGAAAAATTAGTGTATGTCACGTTATTTCTCCCGTTCACGGCCGTTATTCATGACGGGCTATAACGGTTCATAACGGGTAATAAAAAAATCCCATAGATATGAATGGGATTGTTTAACATCTCTTTAACATGGGTTTTCTGATGGACATTTGTAACAGATGAATTTTTATAGTGTGAAAGCAGCCTAACCTAGGAGAATAGGAGAACAAGCATTGTAACCTAATAGGAGAACGGGCAATGTAAACTGATAGAAGAACGGGCACTTGTTTTACTTATACATTTGTATGTTCACCGCCACAGATAAGGAAAATAAAGGGGCCTATGTGCAGGGACCAATTACACAGCGGTCCTAGCGATGACATACAGGAGATAGGTGTAGCGACCACAGGCCATAGCCACGCCTATCCGACTGTTGCTGGCTGTCTTATAAAGCATTTTTTTTTTTAGCCTGATAAAAGCTGCTAGAAAGCAGTAAAAGGTATACCTGGAGAATAATTCTAAAGAACTTTGTTACCCTGCGATTAGTTTATGGGGGTACAAATTTGTGACAGTTGCCCTTTAAGTAGAAAACATAACAGAATTCCTATGTGGATCAGCAATCCAGAATTGGCGCTTAGGTCCTCTGCAATTTGCCTCGGCCATAAGTTCTGTTCCACTGATAAGCGGGACTTCTCTGGTGGATTGGACATGTTCAGTCTTCTGCCTCAATCACATTTGGAAGTTATTTCAGGGAAATTTCACCGCAAAATCCACTAAAATCAATGGGATTTCAAGACAAGACAAAACGCTCCTATTATGCTTTTAACAACTTCTTTACTGCCACAGCAGCAAATAGATATTGAATGTATTAGAAGTGAAAAATTTTAACATATGAAGTGCATACAAAACTAGTATGCAACCTATAATGCTGGATAACACAGCCAATCAGTCCATAGCATAGGGGATAAAGGTATCAGACACCCAGGTAAATCCCTTCTTCTTTGCTGCTCAGCAGTTGTGTGAAGATAAGTGATATTTGCTCTACCAAATATTTTCTTTCCATATAATTTATGTTCATTATTCTTGTTATAAAATATTTAATTACCGTATTTATCGGGGTATACCACGCACCGGCCTATAACACACACCCTAATTTTACCAAGGATATTTGGGTAAAAAAAGTTTTTTACCCAAATATCCATGGTAAAATGAGGGTGCGTGTGTGCGCGTGTATACCCCGATACACCCCCAGGAAAGGCAGGGGGAGACAGGCCGTCGCTGCCCGCTTCTCTCCCCCTGCCTTTCCTGGGGTCTAGAGCCCTGCTGCCGGCCCTTCTCTCCCCCTGGCTATCGGCGCCGCTGCCCGTTCTGTCCCCCTGACTATCGGTGCCGGCGCCCCATTGCCGGCGCCGATAGCCAGGGGGAGAGAAGCGGCGCCGACAGCCAGGGGGAGAGAAGGGGCAGCGGCACCCATTGCCGGCGCCGCTGCCCCGTTGCCTCCCCCCATCCCCGGTGGCATAATTACCTGGGTCGGGTCTGCGCTTCTCCAGGCCTCCGGCGTGCGTCCCCTGCGTCGTTGCTATGCACGGCGCGGCGCACTGACGTCATGCGCCGCGCCGTGCAGCGCATAGCAACGACGAAGGGGATGCACGCCGGAGGTCTACAGCAGCGCGGACCCGACCCAGGTAATTATACCACCGGGGATGGGGGGAGGCAACGGGGCAGCGGCGCCTGCAATGGGTGCCGCTGCCCCTTCTCTCCCCCTGGCTATCGGCGCCGGTACCGATAGTCAGGGGGACAGAACGGGCAGCGGCGCCGATAACCAGGGGGTGAGAAGGGCCGGCAGCAGGGCTCTATACCCCAGGGAAGGCAGGGGGAGAGAAGCGGGCAGCGATGGCCTCTCTCCCCCTGCCTTTCCTGGGGCGGTATCGGCGTATAACACGCACATAGACTTTAGGCAAAAAATTTTAGCCTAAAAAGTGCGTGTTATACGCCGATAAATACAGTAATTATTTTAATTAAAGGGGTAGTCCAGTGGTGAAAAACTTATCCCCTATCCTAAGGATAAGGGGATAAGTTTGAGATCGCGGGGGGTCCGACCGCTGGGGCCCCCTGCGATCTCTCTGTACGGGGCCCCGGCTCTCGGCCCAGATAGCGGGTGTCGACCCCCGCACAAAGCGGCGGCCGACGCCCCCTCAATACATCTCTATGGCAGAGCCGGAGATTGCCGTAGGCAGCGCTTCGGCTCTGCCATAGAGTTGTATTGAGGGGGCGTGTCGGCCGCCGCCTTGTGCGGAGGTCGACACGCCCCCTTCCCGCGGGCTGTCGGGGCTCCGTACAGGAGATCGCAGGGGGCCCCAGCCGTCGGACCCCCCGCGATCTGCAACTTATCCCCTATCCTTAGGATAGGGGATAAGTTTTTCACCACTGGACTACCCCTTTAATTAAAATAATTAATTAAATATTTTATAACAAGAATAAAGAGTCACCACTGGACTACTCCTTTAATATCACTTTAATATTTAATTATTTCTCTTTTTCCATTAGTATTGGTTAATATATATATATATATATATATTTTTATTCCTCCTGTTCCTATATTTAACTTTTTTATTTGATATATACTTCCCTACAGGATATATTTTTCTTATTAATCTTTATTACTCTTATTTTCGCTTATTTTTATCATATATTCGCCATTTATCGGTTCCGCCGTTCATTGGTCTCATATATATATATATATATATATATATATATAATTGTTTTTTCTTTGTCATTCCGACCCCCTTATCAAATGATTTATTCCTCGCTATATATACTTTACCTGTTCCACCGTTCGTTCCGTCTCTCTCTTTTCTCACTGCGTTACGGGCGCCATTTTCCCTTCTCTCCGAGAGCTCGTCCGCTACTCTTGCGAGATCTCCCGTCAGTGAGGTGATCTCCTGACGGGATTCGGCGGGCTTTCTGTCACTCACCTCAGAGCGACAGAGCCGGCCGGACGTCACTATTTGTTACTATATCCTTTCAATGGACACAAGTGTTATCTTTATAGTTAAACATATTCTGATATTTCTTTCACAGTATTACAGAGCTATCTAGCGGTTTTTGTCATTTAAGTCCCCAATATATTCTATTTCAATTTAAATTTTTTTAATATTTATTATTTAATTAATATATTATTTATTTTATTAATTAATTACTTTGGAATAATTAATTTAAATTAGTTCATATATTGCATAAGTGAGTTGATTTTATTCTTATTTTCCTTAATTAATTTTTACTCAGTTTATTAAAAATTGTTCAGATTCCCTACAATGGAAAATTCTGGAAAGAATAATGAACTTTCCTCTGAGGATTGCATGGAAGCCATGGTGGATTCTTCTGTTAACAAATCTGTGCATACCGCTGTGCAATCAGCAATTTCTGTTTTACAGGAATCATTTTCCAAATCTATTAATATAGCCTTACAACACATTACCCCTCCAACTTCTGGAGTTGCACAACCTACTACTCCTTCAGACCTTTTTTGGTCACCTCCTGAATCTGTTTCAGATTTAGCTAAAGGGCTTCAGGGTCCAAGAAAAGCTAAAGGCAAAAACGCCACATTTCTGGCGCCCATCAATCATCAAAAATTAAAAAACTACAGCCTGACTCCCAACAAAAGTTGGATAACCCCAAAAATACAGATTCTAACAATAATTGTGGTTCTAACCCACCACAGGCTATACCCTCAGCCTGCGAGGAGGTCCAGTCTTTTAGGTAGGGATCGACCGATTATCGGCACGGCCGATATTATAGGCCGATATTCACGATTTTCCCCGTTATTGGTATCGGCTTCTAACTTGCCGATAATGCACAAAACAAGGCGTGCGCATGAATCGCGGGACTTCAGTCCCCCCTGAACTTCGGGCCGGGACTGAAGTCCCGTGATTCGTGCGCACGCCCTGTTTTACCGTGCGGCGCAATCTAGTTGTGTAACCCTTTGCAAATACACAGCGGACAGGATGGTGGAGCGGGAGCTGTCCGCTGTCCCGCTCCTCCACCCCCTTACTCCCTCACCTTTCTCATGCTGCTTCTATCTTGCAGTGGGAGTGAGAGCCGCAGGGACGTCATCCACGGCAGGCCAGCGTGATGACATCACATCATTGCGCCGGCGCCCGGAGATCACGTCCCCGCAGCTCTCACTCACAGTACTAGAACGTACCAGCGTGTGAGAAAGGTGATCACTGCTCTGCTCGGGCGCTGTATGGATGGACGGGCAAATTATAAGTGAGGGGGGCAAATATAAGTGAGGGTATTATATGTGAGGGACATGGGGCATTATGTGTGGGGTCACAGGACGGTGTATTATATATGAGGGGCACATGACAGGGGGGGATTATATGTGGGGGCACATGACAGCCCCCCCCCTGTCATGTGCCTATATAATGCCCCCTGACATGTGCCCCAGAATTATAATACCCCCTGTCCTGTGCCCCTCACATATAATGCCCCGTTCCCCTCACATATAATGCCCCATGTCCTGTGCCCTCACATAAAATGCCCCCTGTCATGTGCCCCTACATATAATCCCCCCATAATGTGCCCCTACATATAATCCCCCCTGTCATGTGCCCCTCATATATAATACCCCCTGTCCAGTGACCCCACATATAATGCCCCATGTCCTGTGTTCCTCACATATAATGCCCCCTGTCATGTGCCCCTCATATATAATGCCCCATGTCCTGTGCCCCTCACATATAATGCCCCCTGTCCTACCCCCTCAGGGGGCATTATATGTGAGGGGCACAGGACAGGGGGCATGTGCCCATATAATGCACATATAATGCCCCCCCTCCTGACATGTGCCCCAGACTTATCATACCCCCTGTCCTGTGCCCCTCACATATAATGCCCAGTATAACACTGCAAAAAAAAAGTAAAAAAAAGTGTTAATAAAGATCATTTAACCCCTTCCCTAATAAAAGCTTGAATCACCCCCCTTTTCCCATAAAAAAAATAAAACAGTGTAAAAAAAAATAAAAATAAACATATGTGGTATCGCCGCGTGCGTAAATGTCCGAACTATAAAAATATATCATTAATTAAACCGCACGGTCAATGGCGTACGGGCCAAAAAATTCCAAAGTAAAAAAAAAGCGCATTTTTGGTCACTTTTTATACCATTAAAAAATGAATAAAAAGTGATCAAAAAGTCCGATCAAAACAAAAATCATACCGATAAAAACTTCAGATCATGGCACAAAAAATGAGTCCTCATACCGCCCTGTACATGGAAAAATAAAAAAGTTATAGGGGTCAGAAAATGACATTTTTAAACGTATAAATTTTCCTGCATGTAGTTATGATTTTTTCCAGAAGTGCGACAAAATCAAACCTATATAAGTAGGGTATCATTTTAACCGTATGGACCTACAGAATAATGATAAGGTGTAATTTTTACCGAAATATGCACTGCTTAGAAACGGAAGCCCCCAAAATTTACAAAATGGCGTTTTTTCTTCGATTTTGTCGCACAATGATTTTTTTTCCATTTCGCCGTGCATTTTTGGGTAAAATGACTAATGTCACTGCAAAGTAGAATTGGCGACGCAAAAAATAAGCCGTAATATGGATTTTTAGGTGGAAAATTGAAAGGGTTATGATTTTTAAAAGGTAAGGAGCAAAAAACGAAAGTGCAAAAACTGAAAAACCCTGAGTCCTTAAGGGGTTATATGTGAGGGAAACATGGTAGGGGCATTATATGTGAGGGGCACAGCACAGGGTGCATTATATGCAATGGACACAGGACAAAGGTATTATTATTATGTGGGGGGAGAACAGGACGGGTTATAGTTATATGTGGGGGCACAGGATGGAGCATTACTACTATATATGAGGGGCACAGAGTGTTTTGCATTTCAGAGGTATAGGCCGGCATTTATCATTGTAGGTGTAAGTGAAGCATTTTTCTACACTTTTTTTTGTGTGCTGGTAATGTGTAGGAGCACAAAACTTATTAAATGGTCACAGAGCATTTGAAATTTTGTGCAGGTCACATTTCTGAAATTTCTCTCTTCACATACACCAAAAAGCTAATTCTGGGCTGGTGAAGTTTTTGAAACTTTTTGTGGCTTTGTGCCTTTTTTGCGCCTATTCACAAAAAAGCGCAGTTCATAAAACCTTTCCATATGTGTATTGCCAAAATCATTGGATTGCAACTCAAGCACAAAAAAAGGCACAAATAAACCCTGCTTGCGCCTTTTTTGGGGTAGTATGGTTTTTATGGGCCACAATACATTACGGTATTGTAATCAGAGAGCACAGTATGTGGTAGTATTGTAATCAGAGGGTACAGTGTGTTGTAGTAATATATTCAGAGGGTTCAGTGTGTAGTGGGTCAATAGTAGTATTATTTTCAGAGGTTATGGTGTGTAGCGGTTTTATATACAGAGGGTACGGTGTGTAGCGGTTTTATATACAGAGGATATGGTGTGTAGCGGTTTTATATACAGAGGGTACGGTGTGTGGCGGTATTATATTCAGAGGATACAGTAGTACTACTTTTAGCTTAGTGAAATGTAAGGTTTGTCACTGTATTGTTTGTGTGCGGTGTGCACACTTTCCTTAATCTGTACCGCTCCAATAAGTAAAAGGCTAATAGCATCCCAGTATGTACTGGCCGGGTGAGCATGGCAGAAGTACGACTGCTGACATCATTTACACTCCTATCAGCATCAGTAATGGCCAGGTACATGCTGGGATCTCATATTATTAATATTGATATTGTTTACACTCCTATCAGCATCAGTAATGGCCAGGTACATGCTGGGATCTCATATTATTAATATTGATATTGTTTGTTTTTTTCTTTATCCACAACTTACTCTAAACCTCACTGTAGCTTGTTGTAACCCTCTTCTTTCAATGCAGATGGATGCACAAAGAAACAGTAAAAGTATAATTTGGGACTATTTTAGTGAACCCTTCCCAGGACAGGCAATGTGCAACACATGCAAAACCAATGTAAGCATGGGATATGCAACCGCAAAAACAAAGAATACATCCAATCTTTAGACCCATCTAAGAATTCATCATGTTGAATTATTTAATGGAGCACGGAAAACAAATGAAAAGGAATCATGTGAAACACCAACTCTATTCCAGACAAACATAAAAGACCTATTTCAGAAACGCACAAAGTGGCAAAAGTGCGATGAAAGATCCCAGCTTCTGGACAGGGCAATCACAGAGATGATGGTTACGGATAACTAGCCATTTACAATGGTGTCAGACTTTACAAGCACTTGTTGTCCATAGTTGAGCCAAGGTACACACTGAAAAATGAAAAGTTTTACAGAACCGAAATGCTGCCAAAGATTCATCAGAAGGTGATTCAGAAAGTAAAAACAATATTACAACCAGAGAACACCGGCAATTCACTCTCATTCACTACGGCCTGCTGGTCCTGATCAACAGAATCACTAATGAGTCTTATGTGTCACTTCATTGATAATGGATGGACAAAAAGGCAGTTGGTTTTGAACACAAAGGTGATGCAAGGATCCCACACTGGCGAGTACATCAAAGAAATGTTTCTAGGCATGCTTGATGATTGGGGGATAAGTTTGTGATGCTGCTTGTGCTTCGAGAAAGCGGAGCAAACATGGTGAAAGGAATGAGGCTTGCTGAAGTGTCAAATCTCAGCTGCATGGCACACACCCTGCAACTTGTAGTAAATGATGGTCTGTCAAGCCAGAGAACTGTGATCGACATAATTGCCATGCTAAAGAAGTGCGCAAGTCATTTCCACCATTCCTTCATTGCCAAGCACGACTGAGGTGCATTCAGTCAGACCTTGGCCTTCCCAAAAGCAGCCTGATTCAGGCTGTTCCAACAAGGTGGAACTCCACACTTCACATGTTACAAAGAATGCTGGAACAGAAGCGAGCTCTTAGCATCGATGCTGGTGAGGATGGAGGCTATTCTTGCCCTAATGCTGATCAGTGGGAGATTGTAGCAAATCTTATTCAGACCCTCCTCCCAATAGAGGAAGTGACCCTAGAGGTTAGCCATAACGACTCAAGTGTGTCATCAGTTATTCCATGTGTGAGAGTGCTGAAGATGCTTCTTCAAGAGAATGAAGGGCCCACTACATGTGGAATTAAAACACTCGGAGGTTATGAACGAAAGCCTCAACAAACGTTTTTTGAAGTATGAAGAGAATATAAACGTAGTGTTGGCATGTCTTTTAGATCCTTGATTCTAACATCATGCTTTCTCTTCTGATAATGTATTGGCCAAGGCAAAAAAATGGCTGACAGAACATAATATGCAAAAGTAGGTGCAGGTTCTAGAAAGGTCACATCTGGAAGAGCCTGATGTTACTAGTCTTGATTTTTCTGGACGAGCCTGATGCTACTAATAGTACTAGTCTTGAAGAGCAAGATGATGATGCAACAGAAACCTACAAATTCCCAAAAAGGAAACACATGGAAAAAAGTCTTAAACATGGCCAAATTGATGCCATGTTCAGCGTTTTATTGGGGCCTCATGTAGGAGATTCTCTAACTTCACCAAAAGTCAGCCTTGACAATGAGCTTAATCTTTATTTGAAAGAACCAGTGATCAATAGAAAGGGCAATCCACTTGAGTTGTAGAAAGAAAATGAGACACGCTTTAAAACCCTATGCCAGAAGATACCTTTGCTCTCCACCCTCCTCTGTACCTAGTGAGCGTGTTTTCAGTGAAGTGTCAGCAATTTATGAAAGAAACAGAAGCCATTTAACAGGAGAACATGCAGAAATGTTGTGCTTTCTGCACTACAATGTACTCCTTCTCAACTGGAATTATTGAAGAAATTCTAAAGTTTTAGATTACTTTAGCATACTTTTCATAAAAATGTTATTTAATGTCTGTCTTAACTCACTTTTTTGTAACCTTGAAGCTGGATAGCAGGTTAACATGGCTTGGCATTCGCTGAATGATCTGGGTTGCTCAGGAACTGGTCCTGTGTGTAGTGCCCACTACTATTTCCTCTGCTCCCCAAGACCAATACCTGTATGATTGATGACTAATCGTATTGTCTATGTCTAGCCTTATAGGTTATGCTACCTATCGTTACTCAGCTAGAAAGCTTAAGTTACTCAACATTTATCTTGTTTTAAATGTAATATTCTTTATTATATGCATTAAACCATGTGTTTAAATTACTTTAAATTCACCCTAAGGCTAAGCAGTTAGGCAACAAAACAAATGTAGCTTAAAGGGGTACTCCGGTGTAAAACTTTTTTTTAAATCAACTGGTGGTAGAAAGTTAAACAGATTTGTAAATGACTTCTGTTAAAAAATCTTAATCCTTCCAGTACTTATTAGCTGCTGAATACTACAGAGGAAATTATTTTCTTTTTGGAACACAGAGCTCTCTGCTGACATCATGACCACAGTGCTCTCTGCTGACACCTCTGCCCATTTTAGGAACTGTCCAGAGCAGCATGTGTTTGCTATGGGGATTTTCTTCTACTCTGGACAGTTCTTAAAATGAACAGAGATGTCAGCAGAGAGCACTGTGCTCATGATGTCAGCAGAGACCTCTCTGTTCCAAAAAGAAAAGAATTTCCTCTGTAGTATTCAGCAGCTAATAAGTGCTAGAAGGATTAGGATTTTTTAATAGAAGTACATTTTCAAATCTGTTTAACTTTCTGGCACCAGTTGATTTAAAAAAAGTTTTCCACTGGAGTACCCCTTTAATGAAGCTGTCTTGGTGCCTTGCTCATATACACTGTAGTGTCCCTTTGATATAATTGCCTATGTCATTGCTGCTCATTTTACTAACATTTAAGTAAATGTGCCATTGAACATTGTTGTTCTTGTTACCTTTTGACTGATATTTATTTAAAAAACACAAGTGGTCCAATTTGTTGTATTTGACCATATCACCATTGTTTTGCTGCAATCTGACTGGTATGTTTCTGTATTATTTATGTTTATTTACCTATAAAAAAAATTTTACAAAAAAAGCTAAACGTTAACAATAAACATTAACAATAAACATGTTCATTTAACAGCATTTTTTCAAAAAAAATTTAAATGCACGGAATATCGGTATAAGTTATCGGCTATCGGCCTGAAGGTTTACAGGTTATCGGTATCTGCCCTAAAAAATCAATATCGGTCGATCCCTACTTTTAGGGCAAAACAATCCGCCTTTAGAAATAAACCTGACTCCTTCAGAGATCATTCCTCAAACGAATCGGATGATTCGGATTTACATGATGTTGAGGACATATCATATTTCTCTGAGGAAAGTGGTGAAGACCACAATGACCCTGCAACACAGGAAGACGCTAATATAGATGATTGAGGAGAGGCATTTTTTGATCCCTCCCTGATTTACCACCCCCGTTCTGGGGAATGGTTACCAGATCCCAAAGTGGCGGAATATATGGCTATATGGTCTAATAAAAGTTTAGACAGGGCTTCCAGAAATAAATTAAAGGCTGAATGTCCACGCCCAACTCTCCCTCATAACTCTTCAGCTACTCCCGAATTAGATCCCTTGTTAACAAAATTTTTATTTAAAATGGGGAAAAATCCTAAGAAAGGGGTGGATAGAAGTTTTAAAGCGTGTCAAGATAAGTTAATGGACTTATTAGGCCCTATCACATAAATGTTAGATTTGGCTGAACAAGCCTCTAGAAATAACACTACTGTTGATACAGAAACCCTTAAAGGGTGGGCCCAGAGAACAGTTTGTCTGTTCGGCAATGCCAATTCGGCATTGACCACTGAACGGAAACGTTCCATATTAATGAAAATAGACCCACAATTAACAAATTTGGCGTCTACTGAACCCCCTAATCCCACTAAGGGTATGTTATTTGGGAACGAATTTATTCGAGAGTTGAACAAATATGTGGGCCTTTTCTCATCTCTGAGTAAAGCCCAAATTTCCATGAAGAAAGTTTTTTCCCAAAAAACATTTTTGGGAAGGCCGGAAGAGGACCGAGCCGCTTTTCCGGCCGACCCTCTCAACCCAGACCATCATATGGAGGCTCCTATCAAAACCCCACGCAAAACCAATTTACAAATCCCTCCACCACACCCCAACCTTTCTTCCCATACAGAGGAAGACCTTGGCGTTCCAGAGGACAAAGAGGCTACCCTCGTTCACGACCACCTACAGGTAATTCCAACTCTGTTTTCTTCCCTTCATATCCCCTTAGGGGGAAGACTCCTACATTTTTCAAAACATTGGACTACGATTATGTCAGACTCATGGATTCTAAACACTTTCATGGGTTATCAAATAGAATTTGTTGCTCCTCCCATTCAATACTCTCTTCCTCACCCGATTCAGTTTTCCCTTCGAGACAGGGATCTCAAAGACCAAGAGGTGAAAGAACTTCTTGCAAAGAAGGCAATTATTCCCTGTTCCCATACACTCTCCAGGATTCCTAAGCAATCTCTTCTTGGTCAAGAAAAAGGATGGGGGTCACAGACCTGTCATCAACCTAAAAATACTCAACAATTTGGTGGTGTATCACCACTTCAAAATAGAAGGTATTCATCTCCTAAGAGACATTCTCTTAAAAGGAGATTGGCTGGTAAAAATAGATTTGAATGATGCGTATCTCACGGTTCCAAGCCATCCTTCATCCCAAATTTTCCTCCAGTTTCTTTGGAACAATCAAAAGTGGCAATTCACTTGCCTCCCATTCGGCCTGTCGTCAGCACCCTGGTGCTTCACGAAATTGCTCAAACCAATAGTAGCTTCTCTCAGAAGTCGCGGGGTTCGTCTTATAATTTATCTAGATGACATCCTTCTGATGGCCCAATCGAAAGAACTTCTTTCTCTTCACATGGAATGGACTTTATCCCTCCTAACCCAACTGAAAGAAGATGGGATGGCTTACCTCCGCTGCGTCTCCCACACACGGACTGGCCGGCAGTGCCACCGGCCTGAGACTTGGAGCAAGAAGCAAGAAATGTCCAGCGAGGTAGGATGCAAAACAGGATACTTTATTAGGACAAATGGTCAGCACATGGCCATGACTAAAGGTCCTGTCTGACCCGAAACGCGTTGGTTTTATGTGCTGACCATTTGTCCTAATAAAGTATCCTGTTTTGCATCCTACCTCGCTGGACATTTCCTGCTTCTTGCTCCTAACCCAACTGGGTTTTCTAATCAATTTCAAGAAGTCAATTCTTGTTCCATCGCAAGAAATGGAATTCCTGGGTTTCATGATCAATACCCAGTTGACCACTTTGAGTCTTCCTTCCAGGAAATTGAAAACCATTCGGAAGGAGATTCGTCAAGTTCTTCACAAAGATCTGATATCTTTGAGAACAATAGCTCGCATAGTGGGTCTCCTGGCAGCTTCCATTCAAGCCATTTTCCCTGCTCCTCTCCATTGCAGAGCTCTCCAACGCCTTAAAAATTCATCATTTGAGAGAAGGCTTAGGTTACTCAGATGAGATTCTTATTTCCTCCGAATCCAGAGAAGAACTTCTTTGGTGGCTCTCCCACATAGAATCCTGGAACGGGAAAGCAATCTTTCACAATCTTTCACCCAAATCCAGACATCATTATAGAATCCGACGCGAGTCTTTCGGGATGGGGAGCTCATTGCGGTCACCTTTCTACTGGAGGGAAATGGTCTCCCTCAGAATCCCGTTTACATATAAACTGCTTAGAACTCCTGGCAGGATTTTGTTGCCTTGAAGAGTTTCGTAAAAATTTCTTCTCATTGCTGTATCCTCTTACGTATGGACAACGTTTCGGCTGTCCAATACATCAATAATCTGGGAGGTACGAATTCCAAAATGCTTTCAGATTTTGTCAAGGAATTTTGGCACTTCTGTTTGGACAGAGACATTGTCCTCAAAGCAGAGTATCTGCCGGGAATCTCCAATTCCATAGCGGATTGGTATTCCCGCTATGTGACGGACTCCAGCAATTGGAGACTTCATCCTCCGATTTTTCAATTGATCAACAATTTATGGGGTCTCCTTCATTTAGATCTATTCGCTTCACGTCTCAATACTCAACTTCCTCTTTTCTTCAGCTGGCGTCCGGATCCAGAGGCGCTAGGCATAGATGCCTTCCTTCAACAATGGCCACAGAAAATTCTTTATGCTTTTCCTCCTTTCAACCTAATTCCTCGAGTGCTTTTCCAAACAATTATTCAAAAGATCAATCTAGTTCTTGTAACTCCACTTAGGCCAACTCAATCATGGTTCCCTCAACTACTCAATTTACTCATCGATTTTCCACGACTTCTCCCGTCCTTCTTATGGACCCTCAAGGGAATTACCATCTGTTGGTTCTATCCAATCAATTACCTCTAGTCGCATGGTTGATTTAAGGTCAACAGGATCTGACCTTCAATTTTCTCAATCAACTAGAGACATCCTATCAGATGCCTGGTCTCCAGGTACCAGAGCAGCTTACAGATCTGCCTGGGGACTTTGGATTCGTTGGTGCAGTAAATCGGATTTGGATCCCTTACGAACATCTATCCCTCACATCTTTCCTCATCACGATAAACTCTGCCTAGTTCGCTGTCTTCGTACTTACGAATCCAAAACTGAATCTCTTAGATTGTCATCCTCCTCTCAACTACTTATTTGTTTCTGTAAACCCCACGCTCCTGTCTCTTCATCCACTCTCGCTAGATGGGTCAGACAGACCATGCATATGGCAGGTATTGATATTTCAAAATTCGGCACTCATTCCACCAGAGGAGCGGTATCCACAAAGATTTTTCAATCAGGGGCTTCTCTTTCTGATTTATTGAAAGCCACCTATTGGTCCTCTGATTCTACTTTCAAAACCTTCTATTTTAGACCTGATCCCCATGTATCTATGGTTTTGTTGTAAGTTTCTTATTATTATTTAATGTATTTTCAAAATTTATATTGATGTAATTGTGTTTAAATACATAGCTTTAAACTAGCATAATAGGAGCGTTTTGTCTTGTCTTGAAATTGAGAATTTTCCTATCCTTGGTGACGGAAAATTTAATTTAATAAAGACAAAACGCTAGTATTATCCCCCGCCCTATTTACAACCCATCCCTGTAATCTATGTTATCTCTCTCTACAGCTTCTCAGTGATACATATCGATTATCACCTACATCTGCATCTACGATTAATTCTTCTACAGAAGTCACTGTCTACGTTGAGTTGAGTTTTTCTTCATCGTTGCTTTTCTCCTATGAGGTCTTCATTCAAGTTTCCAAGTTCTTTCTCCCAGTGCACAGCAAGGGATTTACTTGGGTGTCTGATACCTTTATCACCTATGCTATGGACTGATTGGCTGTGTTATCCAGCATTATAGGTTGCATACTAGTTTAAGTGTTTATATGCACTTCATACCGTGTTTCTCCAAAAATAAGACCGGGTCTTATATTAATTTTAGTCACAAAAAAAAACACACTAGGGCTTATTTTCAGGGTAGGGCTTATTTATTTACGGTATGTACATTGAACATACATTGCCCCTCCCCCCCACCAGTTTATCAGCCCAGCGCTGCACCCCACATTGGGGGACTAATCATACTGTATGTCACCCGCGAGCGCTGCTTCTCTCCCCCCCCCTGCCAGATAATTGTACTTTGTATTCCAGTGCCCGGGCTGCAAATATTAAAAAACAAACTTTAACTTACCTTCGTCCTCCGTTCCCCCGTTGCTAAGGAACCGGCGTCACTGTTCTGCGCTGTTCTTGCTGCTCCCTGGGGATGGGAACGTCACAGAGCCTTCAGCCTATCACCGGCTGCAGCGATGTCCCGCCTCTGCCGATGATAGGCTGAGCCCACTCACACAGTGGGCTCAGCCTATCATCGGCAGAGGCGGGACATCGCTGCGGCTGGTGATAGGCTGAAGGCTCTGTGACGTCCCAACACCAGGAAGCAGCGGAGAAGAGTGACGCCGGCTCCTTAGCAACGGGGGAACGGAGGACGAAGGTAAGTTAAAGTTTGTTTTTTAATATTTGCAGCCCGGGCATTGCCTAGGTCTTATTTTCGGGGTAGGGATTATAATTGCAGCCCACCCCGAGTAGGATGTACCCGGGTAGGGTGTATTTTCGGGGAAACAGGGTATGTTAATTTTTTTTACTTCTAATACATTCAATATCTATTTGCTGCTGAGACAGTAAAGAAGTTGTTAAAAGCATAATACTTGCTTTTTGTCTTTATTAAAATCTAAATTTTCGGTCACCAAGGATAGAAAAATTCTCAATTTTACTGCAAGGTGGAATCCCTCACGTTTATTTCACGTGGAATCACTGTAGTGTGAACAGGGCCAAATAGAGGTTTCCATTGGGTAACAACCACATATATATGAAGGAGATTTATCAAACTGTGTGAGAAAAAAAATAGAGGGATTTTCCCACAGCAGCCAATCACAGCTCAGCTTTCACTTTACCAGAGCTCGTTAGCTGAGCTGTGATTGGTTGCTTTGGGAAAATTTCTTTATTTTTTTTCTCTCACACAGTTTGATAAATCTGGGCATACTGTATAATTACTGCTCGTCTCCAAAGAGGGGAACGGACTCTAGCGCCACCTGGAGGTGGGAAGAAATACCATTTGGCATAAAAAGAATGTGGTTGTGAATTGGTAAAGAGACTAATGGAGCCGCTGCCCACAGTAACCATGGAGCTGAAGCAGTATAAAGGACAGGGCACAGGTTGCGCATACTAAAAGAAAAACGACAGACAGACGCCTAGAATTAACATTCATGGCTTCTATTCTGACTACTTCTAGTCACGTGATGCGGCCGGCTCCCGCAGGTCACGTGCTGCTCCGGTCACCCAGAACAGTAGAGACTTCCGGGTAGGTCAAGGTGGGCGGGATCTCGGGGCTGTCAGTGAGCTAGCAACCAGAAAGTATGGCGTTTATGGCGCTGGGCGGACGTCACTCCTGGATGCTACGACTGTGCAGGCATGGAGCGACCATCCTGCAGCCTAAAGTCAACGCAGGCCCCACAGGTGAGAGAGCGCCGCCTCTGGCCGCCAGCGGGAGTGCAGCTTGTTCATCCAGTTACCTCACACAGGATGGGGTTTTCAGCGCTGTTCTTTAATTCATCAGCTGTCAGTTTGGCAGCTCAGATAGTTTATCCATAGAAATAATACAGATGCGTAACTCCTTTTATTCTTTTATCAGTTACAGTGTGTTGAGCTATGTTCACACCTGGTAGACTTATTCTGCAACCAAAAAAAATCTATTCAATCTATGTAAACTTTTTATTTCTGTAGCAACAAGTCTGCACATCTGACTTTACCTTTTAGATGCAGTGTTTCCCAACCAGGGTGCCTCCAGCTGTTGCAAAACTACAAGTCCCAGCATGCCCGGACAGCCTTTGGCTGTCCGGGCATGCTGGGACTTGTAGTTTTGCAACAGCTGGAGGCCCCCTGGTTGGGAAAGACTGCTTAACATGCTTCAATGCTCGCTCCTACCCTCTGCATGTCTAGAGGGGGCAGGTACTAGTCGTGATCATGTGCAGGCATGTGGTTTTGCAGGATGATGCATCCTGCAGCTATTGAGCATCCCCGCAAACGTATCCCTTTATCTTCAATAGGAAGTTTAAAATCTGCATCAGATCTGCGGTGTATCCGCAATGTGTGAAGATACGCTAAAGTCCACAAAGAATGGATTTGCACAAGTAACATCCACAGCAGATTACAATACCAGACAAGTGGGATTTTGGACCCCCTCCCGCCGCAATCAAACACTTATCCCGTAGGGGATAAGAAGTAAAATGTGGGAATACCCCTTTAATTTTCATCTCGTAAGTGGAGCACTCACCCATAGAAACCAATTAGATTCTTTTTTTATTTTTTTTTTAGGAAAAAAAAAAATAAAAAAAAAGTCCCCTTAGAAATAAAAGAAGCAATCTTATTGGTTGCTATAGGCAACTGCACCACTCTTCCATGTCGGCGATCGCCGCAAATCGACAGTCAATTCAGACCGGCGATTTGTGGCATTTCGGGTCAGAAGCGACCGACCAATCGAAGATCCGGGGTGGGGTGGGGGGTATTAAAGTTCAGTTCCCCTGCTCTGCCCACCAATGGGTGTCCGGGCAGAGCAGGGGAACGTAGGAGCAGCGGGTGGCGGTGGTGGTTACCGGGTCCAGGCAGAGGAGGTGGCAGCGATCCAGGTGGGCGACATCACATGTAGTGCAGTGGTCTCTAAACTGTGGCCCTTCAGATCTTGCATAACTACAACTCCCAGCATGCACGACCAGCAAACGGCTGTCTCGGCATGCTGGGAGTTGTAGTTTTACAACAGCTGGAGGCACACTGGTTGGAAAACACAGAGTTAGTTAGCAGAACCTCAGTGTTTTCCAACCAGTGTGCCTCCAGCGGTTGCAAAACTACAACTCCCAACATGCACTGACAGACTGTGCATGCTGGGAGTTGTAGTTTTGCAACAGCTGGAGGCACACTGGTTGGAAAACACTGAGTCTGTTACCTAACTAATTTTTTCTATCAGTGTGCCTCCAGTTGTTGCAAAACTACAACTCCCAGCATGAACGGCCTGTCAGTGCATACTGGGAGTTGTAGTTTAGCAACAGCTGAAAGTACAGGGTACCATCACACAAGCAGGGGTTTACAGTGAGTTTCCCGCTGCAAGTTTGAGCTGTTGCAAATTTTCCGCTACAGCTCAAACTCCCAGCTGGAAACCCCCGCCCATGTGAATGTACCAATTATAAGCATCTTGTACGGCAGTGTCTCCAAAACGGAGCATCCAGCTTTTGCAAAACAACCACTCTCTGCATTGCTGGACAGCCATTGACTGTCCAGGTATGCTGGGAGTTTTGCAACATCTGGAGGCACCCTGTTTGGGAAACACTGTCATAGGGTATTTGTGGTGGTGGAGGCAAGTGTAACGCTTCCATCTGTGTCCGCCCCTATACAAATCTCTCATTTAGGCATCAAATGCACATGGCGCTTTCTCACTTCAGAGCCCTGTCGTATTTTAAGGCAACTGTTTAGTGCCACAGATGGGGTATTTCCGTACTCAGGAGAAATTGCGTTACTAATTTTGTTGAATTTTTTTTACTTTTACCCCTTATGAAAAGGAAAGGTTGGGAGCTACACCAGCATGTTAGTGTAAAAAAAAATGTAATTGTTTACACTAACATGCTGGTGTTGCCCCCAACTTTTCCTTTTCATAAGGACTAAAAGGAGAAAAAAACTAAAGAATTTGTAAAGCAATTTCTCCAGAGTACGGAAATACCCCATATGTGGACGTAAAGTGCTCTACGGGCGAACTACAAGGCTCAGGAGTGAGAGCGCACTATGTACATTTAAATGGGCACTGTCACTGGGCACTGTCACCAACTTTATTTCTTGATATGTTGTAGTACTTATGTACTACAACATATCTCTAATATACTTTTATTTATTTATTTATTTTTTTATTAAAATCGTTTAATTTACATTTGAAAACCGGCCACTAGTGGTCTCCCTCCTAGTGGCCGGCTGCAGCCTGGCGTGACGTCACACCTGAAAAAGGACAGATTTTGGCCTGGCAATCAGTCCTTTTTCAGTTAGGCTGCACTCGCTCCCTGCCTGTCAATCAGACAGGCAGGGAGCGAGCGCATTGGCTCCCCGGCCACTGGTTGTGAGGCCACTCCTCCCGCACATCGTCGTCGCTGCGGCTGTCCCTGCACGCCCGCTGCCGGACTCTGCAGTAAGTGTAATGAGGGAACGGGGTATGCGGGAGGGGGGGTTTGTGATGGAGAGAACGGGGTATGCGGGGGGGGGGCATTGTGATGGAGGGAACGGGGTATGGCGCGGGGGGGGGGGGGGGGCGGAGGGAACGGGCTAGTGCCGTAGCGCCGCATGTAACTAACTAATAGTTTATCTACACAGGGTGCCTCCTGCTGTTTCAATACTACAACTCCCAGCATGCCCTGACAGCCAGTAGATGTCAGGGCAAGCTGGGGGTTGTAGTGGTGAAACAGCTGGAGGCACCCTGTGTAGATGAACTAAGGGCGGAAGTGTCGGCCCCAGCAGGCATCAGTGACGTGGTGCCTGCTGGGGAAGTCTGCCTGGTAGTGAGCACAGTACCAGGCAGAAAAAAAGTTATTTTTAATATAGTAAAAATATAAATTAAAAGCAGGGAGGGGGTTAGGGATAGATTGGCAATAGGCAGGGACAGAAAAAAAAATAGGATGGTGGGAGCTACTCTCTAAGGCTTAAATTGGTGATTTGCACAGGGGTGGCTGTTACAGTAGTTCTGACATAAACGCAAAAAAAAAAATAAAAACACTCACATGTGACCCCATTTTGAAAACTACACCGCTCAAGGAATGTAACAAATGGTACAGTGAGCATTTACACCCCACAGGTGTTTGACAAACTTTCGTTACCGTGGGACGTGAAAATGAAAAATTTGATTAATTGTTTTCATAAAAATGCTGGTGTTACCCCAAATTTTTCATTTTCACAAGGGGTAATAGGAAAAACATCCCCCAAAATTGTAACACCATTTCTCCTGAGTAAGGAAATACCCCTTGTGAATGTAAAGTGCTCTGCGGGATCACTACAATGCTCAGAAGAGAAGAAGCAAAATTGTTTTTTTGGAGAGAGAATTTGGCTGGAATTGAAGGCCATGTGCGTTTACAAAGCCCCCATGCTGCCAGAACAGTGAATTCCCAAACCCCCCCCCCCCCACATGTGACCCCATTTTGGAAACTACACCCCTCACGGAATGTAACAAGGGGTGCAGTGAGCATTTACGCCCCACAGGTATCCGTGAAACTGAAAAATTATATTTTTTTATTTCCTCAGCCCATTGTTTCAAGGATCTGTCAAACGCCAGTGGGGTGTAAATGCTCACTGTACCCCTTATTACAATCCGTGAGGGGTGTAGTTTCCAAAATGGGGCCACATGTGGGGGGGGTTCACTGTTCTGGCAGCATGGGGGCGTTGTAAACGCACATGGCCCCTGACTTCCATTCCAAACAAACTCTCTCTCCAAATGCACTATGGTGTCTATGGCGCTCCTCCTCTTCTGAGCATTGTAGTTCACCTGCAGAGCACTTTACATCCACATATGGGCTATTTCCATAACATTTTATTACCCTTGTGAAAATGAAAAAGTTGGGGCATTTTAGTGAGAAAAAAACAAAAAAAATTTTCATTTTCATGTCCCACTTTAAAGAAAGTTCATCAATCACCTGTGGGGTGTTAAGGCTCACTGTACCCCTTGTTACGTTCCTTGAGGGGTGTAGTTTCCCAAATAGTATGCCATGTGTTTTTTTTTTTTTTCTTGCTGTTCTGGCACCATAGGGGCTTCCTAAATGCGACATGCCCCTCAAAAACCATTTCAGCAAAATTCGCTCTCCAAAAGCCCATTGTCGCTCCTTCCCTTCATTAGGGTATGTTCACACTGCAGAATTCCGTGAGTGAAATTCCGTACAGTGAATGTTAGCATCTGTGTGAATGGGTCTTCCGCAAGACCCGTTCACACTGCGGAATTTCAGCAGACAATTCCGCCGCTGAAATTGTTCGGCGCAAAGAAAGAACATGTTTATGCTTCACGTGGAAGTCCGCGAGCACTGCACAGCCGTCAATGGTGAAGGCGCAGTGCCGCGCGGTCCTGCTGCCGCTGGCTGCCAGACTGAATCCGCGAGCGGAGGAGATTCAGCTACAAATCCGTAGTCTGAACATACCCTGTTAGTGTTAAAAATTGAGATTTAGAATTTTCTCCTCCACTTTGCTGCTATTTCTGTGAAACACCTAAAGGGTTAACAAACTTTCCGAATGTCATTTTGAATTCTTTGAGGGGTGCAGTTTTCATAATGGGGTCCATTATGGGGGATTTCTATCATAAAGATCATATCATATCATATCATCAAATTCACTTCAAAACTGAACTGGTGGAAGTGCAGATTTTGAAATTTTCATGAAAATTTCTGCTGAACTTTGAAGTCCTCTGATGTCTTCCAAAAGTAAAAACATGTCAACTTTCTGATGCCAACATATAGTAGACATATTGTATATGTGAATCAATATATAATTTATTTGGCATGTCCATTTTGCTTAAAAGTAGAGCATTTTAAAGTTAGGAAAATGCAAAATGTAAAAAAAATTTCATGACATTTTGGAAATTTTGACCAAGAAATTATGCAAGTAACGACAAAATTTTACCATTAACATAAAAGTCATGAAAAAACAGTCTCTGAATCAAATTCATAAGTAAAAGCATCACAGAGTTATTAATGCATATAGTGACAGTGGTCAGATTTACATAAAATACTCTGGTCCTTAACCCTTTAAAGGGGTACTCCGCCCCTAGACATCCACTATCCAAAGGATAGGGGATAAGATGTCAGATCGCCGCGGTCCCACTGCTGGGGAGCCCCGGGATCCCCGCTATCATTACTGCACAGAGCGAGTTCGCTCTGTGCGTAATGACGGGCGATACAGGGGACGGAGCCGCGTGATTTCATGGCTCCGCCTCTCTAACTTTGAAGCTCTCTGCTTGTAAGGAAAATGGATATTCAAAATACATTTTTTTTTGGATCACATATACAATATGTCTACTTTATGTTTTCATCATAAAATTGATGAGTTTTTACTTTTGAAAGACACCAGAGGGCTTCAAAGTTCAGCAGCAATTTTCTAATTTTTCACAAAATTTTAAAACTCACTATTTTTCAGTGACCAGTTCAGTTTTGAAGTGGATTTGAAGGGCCTTCATATTAGAAATACCCCACAAATTACCCCATTATAAAAACTGCACCCCCCAAAGTATTCAAAATTACATTCAGTAAGTTTAACCCTTTAGGTGTTTCACAGGAATAGCAGCAAAGTGAAGGAGAAAATTCAAAATCTTCATTTTTTACACTCTCATGTTCTTGTAGACCCAATTTTAGAATTTTTGCAGGGGGTAAAAGGAGAAAATTTTTACTGGTTTTTGTAGCCCAATTTCTCTTGAGTAAGCACATACCTCATATGTCTATGTAAAGTGTTCGGCAGGCGCAGTAGAGGGCTCAGAAGCGAAGGAGCGACAAGGGGATTTTGGAGAGAACATTTTTCTGAAATGGTTTTTGGGGGGCATGTCACCTTTAGGAAGCCCCTAGGGTGCCAAAACAGCACAAAAAAAAAACACATGGCATACCATTTTGGAAACTAGACCCCTCGGGGAACGTAACAAGGAATTAAGGGAGCCTTAATACCCCACAGGTGTTTCATGACTTTTGCAAATGTTTAAAAAAAAAATATTTTTTACATAAAATGCTTGTTTTCCCAAAAATGTTACATTTTTACAAAGGGTTAAAGCAGAAAATACCCCCCAAAATTTGAAGCCCAATTTCTCCCGATTCAGAAAACACCCCATATGGGGGTGAAAAGTGCTCTGCTGGCGCACTACAGGTCTCAGAAGAGGAGTAGTCACATTTGGCTTTTTGGAAGCAAATTTTGCTCTGGGGGCATGCCGCATTTAGGAAGCCCCTATGGTGCCAGGACAGCAAAAAAAAACCCCACATGGCATTATATTTTGGAAACTAGACCCCTTGAGGAACCTAACAAGGGGTAAAGTGAACCTTAATACCCCACAGGGGTTTCCCGACTTTTGCATATGTAAAAAGAAAATACAAAATTTTACCGAAAATGCTTGGTTTCCCAAAAATTTTACATTTTTACAAAGGGTTAAAGCAGAAAATACCCCCCAAAATCTGAAGCCCAATTTCTCCCGATTCAGAAAACACCCCATCTGGGGGTGAAAAGTGTTCTGCTGGCGCACTACAGGACTCAGAAGAGGAGTAGTCACATTTTGGCTTTTTGGAAGGAAATTTTGCTCTGGGGGCATGCCGCATTTAGGAAGCCCCTATGGTGCCAGGATAGCAAAAAAAAAAAACCACATGGCATTATATTTTGGAAACTAGACCCCTTGGGGAACGTAACAAGGGGTGAAGTGAACCTTAATACCCCACAGGGATTTCACGACTTTTGCATATGTAAAAAAATATATATTTTTTTTCACTAAAATGTGGGTTTCCCCACAAATTTCACATTTTTGCAAGGGTTAATAGTAGAAAAGACCCCCCAAAATTTGTAACCCCATCTCTTCTGAGTATGGAGGTACCCCATAAGTGGACATCAAGTGCACTGCAGGAGTGCCACAATGCTCAGAAGAGGAGTCACATTTGCAAACTTTGCTGAAATGTCGCATTTAGGAAGCCCCTATGGTGCCAGGACAGCAAAATACCCCCCACATGCCATACCATTTTGGAAACTAGACCCCTTGAGGAATGTAACAAGGGGTAAAGTAAGCCTTAATACCCCACAGGGGTTTCACCACTTTTGCATATGTAAAAAAAAGTTTTTTTTCACTAAAGTGTGTATTTCCCCCCAAATTTTACATTTTTACAAGGGTTAATAGCAGAAAAGACACCCCACAATTTGTAAATACATTTCTTTGGAGTAAGGACATACCTTATTTTTTGATGATTTAGGCTTGGCGGGTGCACAGCAGGTCTTGCTTGAGTGGGAGCGCAGTCAGGGACCTTTAGCTTGATATGGAGCCAGGATATGGGACCCCCCCCCCTCAAGGAGCGCTAATGGGGGGAGCACTGAGCCCTAAAATAGGGGAACACTATGTGGGACAACGGGCCGTAACTGGGGTAGACAGGTGGGGTACAGAGGCCCGTAATATGGGGTACAGTGGGCCAGAAAATTATAAAACATAATAAAACAGGATATGTTCCCAGAATGATGACCCAGAGCATAGCCAAAACTAACAAAAATATGCCCGCCCCAAACCCTATGCTCTGAGTCATTATTCTGGGAATGTGATGTGTGTGGCCGTCCCTAACCTGTTGCCTCAAATGCGCACCCGCTCAGGTGGAGAGAGAGCACTGCGCATTTGAGGCAACATAAAAAGTCCCTGATGATAGTGACTCAGTGACCTATGACCCATTTTTGAAAAAACACCCCCAGAGTTCTTATCAGGTTTTGGGTTTTTTTCAGGTTTTTTGGGGCAATTTAGTGATTTTATGGGGGTTAAATTTTGGAATGTACTCTGGACTTGGTACATTGGTCAAATTATGGAAAATTGAAATGAAAAGGGAAAATTTAGTGCTCCATAGAAGTGTGATACTCCCTGAAGCAGCCTATGCAGAGGACCGGATTATCTGGGCAAGTGTCGCATTGATATGTGGTGTCCTTCCGTCTCCCCTTCCTGTGACACACTCTGCATTTTTCTGGGTTCGTTCCTTCTTTCCAGTGGGGGGGATCACACCTGGAAAGTGCTGGCCAGGGACGATCCTGGCGCGTATAATTCCAGACCCTTGGGAAGTCCGCCCTGATCTTTCCCGGTCGCCAAAGATCAGGAACCTTAGGACTTCATCTTGGTACTGGAGGAATGTCCCTGTGTTGCCAGCGTACTGGGATAGTACAAAAGCGTTGTACATGGCAACCTGTACCAAGTAGACCGCAACTTTTTTGTACCATGCCCGTGTTTTCCGCATGGCGTTGTATGGCTTGAGGACTTGATCTGAGAGATCAACTCCCCCAATATACCGACTGTAGTCCAGAATACAATCGGGTTTGAGGACCGGTCCCTCGGTACCTCGCACAGGGACAGGGGTGCTGCCATTCCCATGAATAGTGGTGAGTATAAGGACATCCCTCTTATACTTCACCAACAACAGGTTATCATGGGTCAGGGCACGGGACTCACCCTTGGGAATAAGCGTCTTGACTAAATTTAGAGGGAGGCCTCTCTGGTTTTTCCGTACGGTCCCACAAGCGGACGTGGATCTGGCGGAAAGGGATTTGAACAGAGGGATGCTGGTATAAAAGTTATCCACGTACACGTGGAATCCCTTATCCAGCAATGGGTGCATAAGGTCCCAAACGATTTTCCCGCTAACACCCAGAGTGGGGGAACAATCTGGGGGTTCAATACGGGAATCTCGTCCCTCATATACTCTAAACCTGCAAGTGTACCCGGAGGTACTCTCACAGAGTTTATAGAGCTTCACGCCATACCACGCCCGCTTCGAGGGAATATACTGGCGGAAGATGAGTCTCCCCTTAAAACTGATGAGAGACTCATCTACCGAGAGGTCCCTGAGCGGTACGTAGGCCTCCAAATATTTGGCCCCAAAGTGATCGATGACCGGCCTCACTTTGTAAAGCCGGTCATGGGCGGGATCACCTCGGGGCGGACATGCCGCATTATCTGCATAATGCAGGCATTTCCGAATAGCCTCGAACCGCCTCTGTGTCATCGCCATACTGTAAAGCGGGGCCTGGTAGAGGACGTCCCCGCTCCAGTAATGATGAGCACTTGGTTTTTTGTCCAGGCCCATATGCAGCGAGAGGCCCCAAAATGTCCTCATTTCCGCTGCATCAATTGCGCGCCATTCATGGGACCTGGCCAAAAAGGAATCTGGGTGGTGGGCAATGAACTGCTGGGCGTACAAGTTCGTTTGCTCCACCATGTGATTGACCCGGCTGTCACTGAAAAAAAATGTCCAGATCAGTGAATCCAGCATGGTCAATACAGAGTTGCCAACAAACTCAGGAATCCGTGGCTGATAATCCTCTGGGGGGCTCCAGACAGGGTCATTGGAAGGGGGCTCCGGTGCACTTGTCTGGGGGGCCGGACTCCTATTACGAGCGGCATTGCCACTCGTACTAGTGTTGGCCACTGGGTCACTCTCATGGGGGTGCGTGGCCTCGCCTGGCGGCGTCTCCGCCGCCGTACAAGGGACTCATCATCACTGCTAGATGATGAGGAGGGCGATGAAGAACACAAAAATGTAGGATCTTCATCGTCCTCAATGACAGATTCGGAAAAGAAAGAAAAGGGTGGCGCACGCAGCTCCCTGAACCCCTAATAGGACCGGGGTCAGGGATCAGACCCTAATAGGACCCTTGGGGAGCTATTAGGGGGTCGGGGGGTACTTTCTTTTTTTTACTTCTTTTTTTCACTTTATTTCTCCTACCCTTCCCTATACACTGCTATCCCTATTGTAACGGCTCCTGAGGGGGCTCCGGCTCCGAGGGGGATCTATGGCTTCACCTCTCTGCGGCACCCGCTGACTGAACGCAGAGAGCGGGTACAGCAGCGGGAAGGAGCCGTTAACCGCTCCTCTGCCGCTCTGCTATTGGCTGGACGATCGCCGGCCAATAGCAGCGTTGCTGGGGTGGTGACAGTATTGTCACCGCTCCCCAGCAACGGTAGGTGATTGGCGGTGTATTGTACATCGCCGATCACCATTTATTTCCGGGTCATCACTGACCCGAATAACCGGAATCACCGCAGATCGCCCGCGCGATTTCGCGGACGATCTGCGGCGATCGTTGACATGTGGGGGTCCCGGGACCCCCCTCGGCGTTTGCCTGGGACGCCTGCTGAATGATTTCAGCAGGCGTCCGGTTTCGCAACCCGCCTGGCGGGATGAGAAATTCGCTGGGACGTATGAGTACGTCCCTGGTCCTTAAGACCCAGGGCGCAGGGACGTACTCATACGTCCGTGGTCCTTAAGGGGTTAAAGGGGTACTCCACCCCTAGACATCTTATACCCTATCCCGCCGCTGGGGACCCCTGCAATATAGCACGCAGCACCCACCTGTTACTGCTCCGGAAGCACTGGAGGATCTGGCTTTCTCAGCACTTCGCCAGCTGGGATGTTGTTTTCTGTGGTCTGTCATGTTATATACTTCATGTATTGCGTAGCTAGGGGTCTTTGAGTCTTTTTTTTTCTCTCAGCCCTCTGGGATTGGTAGTCCTCTAAGTGCTGCCTATATCTTGGCTGCCCATAGTATGAGAATATTGTCCACATAGCGTTTAGATGGGGTTATGTATTTAAGATATGAGTTATTGCCAGAAATTCCTTCTAGGACCCCTCAAAAATTTTAAAAACTTCAGAGCTCTCTATTTGCTTTTAACCTCTGGCCAAGAAATTCTAAAGCAGTTGCCCATAGCAACCAACCAGATCTCCCCCCCCCCCCCCCACACAGGCCTTTTTAATTAAAGAGGCAATGTGATTGGTTGCTATGGGCAACTATACCACTCTTTCTCTACACAGGTTTTTTTTTTATAAATCTCTCGCATTGTGATTTAACACAAATTCCAGCATATCACATATATAATCCCCAAACGTCTCACACTATTGTTGTATCTGTTGCAATCTGTAGCGAAGGATGTGGGTGTAGGGGCTCTCCACATCAATGCTAACCAATGAAAAACCTGCCAACCAAACATCCAAAATGCACAGCAAATGTTTTGGATCTTGTGAGAAGTGATACCCCCAAACAATTATCTCGAACGCCAGTCGAGGTCATGCGATAAAGGTTCAGCCACTGTATCCCGGCCCGCAACACTAGTGCAGCCCGTGGGTGGTCAGCGAATTAATGTACCAATATGGTCTCTAGGAGAAATCCACTAATAATCTTTCCGCAAATTTTGAGGACAGAATGCCTTGTTTTAAAACATCCTCAATAAAAGTGTAAATGGCTGAAACAGCTGGAATAGGGGGATTAACTGTAGTATAAATTCTTCTTGTGAACACTCTCTCACTATGCTGGTCAGTAACTTCAGGTAGATCTAACAAAAGACTAAGGTTACTTTCACACTGCCACTGGGGCTCTGCCCAAAAAACGGCCGTTAAGGCTCTCCTTTTTTTTTTTTTTTTCATTCACTTAGATGCGATTCTCTGACCACCATTATTGCGGCTGTTATTCTGCCGGAAGATAGCGGGAGAAAAAGATGGCACAAGCACAAATTTTACTTGCGCTATCTTCTAACGACAGTGTGAAAGTAGCCTAAGAGAGATTTATCAAAACTTGTGCAGAGGAAAAGTTGACCAGTTGCCCATAGCAACAATCGGATTGCTTTTTTTAATTTTGAAAGGGCCTCTGAAAAATAAGTGATCTGATTGTTTGCTATGGGCAACTGGTTAATGTTTCCTCTGCACAAGGATTGATAAATTTCCTTTTAAACTGTACCGGTCAGATCCCACAAAAAAAGAATTAGGTTACTCAGTACCTAATCCTGACAATGTACATCTAATTTTTATGCCTCTATCACCTATATTTATTATAATAATTACCCCTTTTCTTTTAGCTCACAGTGTTAGAAATCCTCTCACGCTCAGCTCTGCTGCATACGCACGGTCACACGCTCAGCTCTGCTGCATACGCACGGTCACACGCTCAGCTCTGCTGCATACGCCTGGTCACACGCTCAGCTCTGCGTATGTATCAACTGGCTCCAGAAAGTTAAACAGATTTGTAAATTACTTCTATTAAAAAATCTTAATCCTTTCAGTACTTATGAGCTGATGAAGTTGAGTTGTTCTTTTCTGTCTAAGTGCTCTCTGATGACACGTGTCTCGGGAACTGCCCAGTTTAGAAGCAAATCCCCATAGCAAACCTCTTCTACTCTGTGCAGTTCCCGAGACAAGCAGAGATGTCAGCACAGAGCACTGTTGCCGGACAGAAAAAGACAACTCCACTTCAGCAGCTGATAATTATTGAAAGGATTAAGATTTTTTAATAGAAGTAATTTACAAATCTGTTTAACTTTCTGGAGCCAGTTGATAGTTTTTTCCTGGAATACCCCTTTAACTGTATGGTCACCATGGTTACATTACACAGGTGCAATCTCCTGCACTCATCAAGAACAACAGGAGTTAAAATTTTACACAGTTCTACAGATCTGCAGTCTATGCAGATTGGAGTCTAATCTAAATATTTATTACATATTGCTGGACTTATTCTTATAACATTTTAAGGGTCCTCCTTGATGGTGTATATTTGCGCAATAAAATCAGGACTTGCGCAAAATTTGTGCGTGTAAAGAGAAAAGACACCATTGATAAATCGATATCCACCACATAATCAGCTCTACCGTACACCGTGATTTAGAATTCCACTTGTAAACTTCTATCAAAAATTATGTAAAAACAAACATACAAAAATCTGAATTGCGCAAAAAAGATTGCGCAATACAGACAGTGAAAACTGTGTGTGTATATATATATAATGATAAATGCCCCCTTTTTATGTTTATTTTATTTTGTTATAGGCCTCTGAGAATGAGGATACTACTACATGTTGGGGGAGATTTATGAAACTTATGCAGAGGTATAGTGGAGCAGTTGCCCGTAGCAACCAATCAGGTTCCTGCTTTAATTTTTTAGAGTCCTTTAACTCTTGCAGTCTGGTTGCTATAAGCACCTGCTCCACTGTTTTAGCACATGGCTTGATACATATTACATTACAATTATTGGATGAATCCCTGGTTATGGTTTGATTGGAATGTGGAACTCATCTATTCCGATACGCCATCAAGTTATCCGGTTCTTTAACATACATATTGTTAACCCTTAGGATAGAATATCAGGTTGTGAGAGTCTGACTCTCGTCATCCCTGCTGTTCAGTTATTTTAACCCATTAATGACCATGGACGTCTATGCTCGTCCAATGGCCGTTAACGGGATATGACGCGGGCTCCCGACTTGAGCCCGCGTCATACCGGCCGGCCCCCAGCTGATTCCTGTAGCTGGGGGCCAGCGTTATAGCCGACATGTGGCCGCGGCCGGCTATTAACCATTTAGATTGCCACTGTCAAAGTTGACAGCAGCGTCTAAAGGTGCCTTTATCCTGTCCCTGGTGGTCCAGTGGGGTGGATCGCCCCTCCGCAGCATGATTTGGGGGGGGGGGGCGATCCACTGCTGAGGTAGCCTGAGGGCTTACCTCTCCTGCTGCGGCGGCTCCTGCGCTCTGAATGATAAAGCCTGGCAGGGCCCACAGATCAATGGGATTCTATGGAATCCCATTGATCTGTATGAGGAATCAAATGATTCCTCCTAAAAGTCCCCTAAGGGGACAAAAAATGTAAAAAATAAATAAAGTTTAAAAACACACACATTAACCCCTTCCTTATTAAAAGTTTAAATCGCCCCCTTTTCCCAAATTCCATATAAAAAATAAATATATAAACATATGTGGTATCGCCACGTGCGTAAATGTCCAACTATAAAAATATGTCATAAATTAAACCGCACGGTCAATGGCGTACGCGCCAAAAATTCAAATTTTGGTCACTTTTTATACCATAAATAAAGGAATAAAAATCGATCAAAAAGTCAGATCTAAACAAAAATGGTACCGATTAAAACTTCAGATCACGGCGCAAAAATTAGCCCAAATACCACCCTGTACGCGGAAAAATAAAAAAGTTATAGCGGTCAGAAAAGGACATTTTTAAACGTATACATTTTCCTGCATGTAGTTATGATTTTTTTCAGAAGTACGACAAAATCAAACCTATGTAAGTAGGGTATCATTTTAACCGTATGGACCTACAGAATAAAGATAATGTGTTTTTACCGAAAAATTTATGACGAAGAAACGGAAGCCCCCAAAATTTACAAAATGGCATTTTTTCTTAAATTTTATCACACAATTATTAATTTTTTTCCGTTTCGCGTTGATTTTTTGGGTAAAATTACTGATGTCTTTACAAAGAAGAATTGGTGGCGCAAAAAATAAGCCATAATATCGATTTTTAGGTGCAAAATTAAAAGGGTTATGATTTTTAAAAGGTAAGGAGGAAAAAGCGAAAGTGCAAAAACAGAAAAACGCTTGGTCCTTAAGCGGTTAAAGGGGTTATCCACCATAAGGGGATTTTAGTACATACCTGGATACAGTAATGGACAGGCTTAGGAAGGATCTGTGCTTGTCTTGGGGCTAAATGGCTATGTTGTGAGATTACCATAATATTGTGGCAAGCTTTTTGTGAACTGGTATTTCCTGTTTCAGTTTACTTTTTTTGACTACAAATCCCATAATTCCGTTCTTCCTCCCTCCCACACATCAGCCCATTGAAACATAAATGAGCTGCATCCATTCAAAAGACCTGTGGTTTTCAATCAGGGTGCCTACAGCTGTTGCATTAGTTGCAGATTGATCCCTCCACCCATTGAGGCAGACAGGCTCCCTGTCATCAGCTGACTAGTGAGTCAGGTCTCGGCCGCATTGCAACCTGGGAAAAATCTGAGACTACAGTCATTTTGTATGCTGGTAAAAATAAATATTGGGGTGAAAATCGCAGAATTGTGAGAAAACCGTCACACACAGGTACAGACACTATATTATGGACTAAACTAACTTTACAGACCCTGTAGCATAGTCAAATAAAAAAAAAAAAAAAATCCTGGAATACCCCTTTAATGGACAGCTTTCTTTTGGAAAAGTGGTAGTAGCAAGTGCTTCACATTTACCGTATATACTCGAGTATAAGCCGAGACCCCTAATTTCAACCCAAAATCCCAGGAAAAGTTATTGAATCGAGTATAAGCCTAGGGTGGGAAATACATCATCCCCCCCCCGTCATTAGCATCATCATCACCGCCTGTCATCATCCAGACCCTCATCATCATCCCCTTGTCATCATCCCCTTGTCATCATCCCCTTGTCATCATCCCCACCCCCCTTCATCATCCCCTTGTAATCATCCCACACCCCCCCTTCATCATCCCCTTTTCATCATCCCACACATCCCCCCTTCATCATCCCCTTGTCATCATCCCCACCCCCTTCATCATCCCCTTGTCATCATCCCCACCCCCCTTCATCATCCCCTTGTCATCATCCCCACCCCCCTTCATCATCCCCTTGTCATCATCCCACACCCCCCCTTCATCATCCCCTTGTCATCATCCCCACCCCCTTCATCATCCCACCCCCCCTTCATCATCCCCTTGTCATCATCCCCACCCCCCTTCATCATCCCCTTGTCATCATCCCCACCCCCCTGCATCATCCCCTTGTAATCATCCCACACCCCCCCCCTTCATCATCCCCTTGTAATCATCCCACACCCCCCCTTCATCATCCCACACACCCCCTTCATCATCCTCTTGTCATCATCCGCCCTCAGCCATCGGCTGTCCGGGCTTGCTGGGAGTTGTAGTTTTGAAACCTCCGGAGGTCCGCAGGTTGAAGACCACTGCGGCCTTCGACATCATCCAGCCCCCTCTCACCCCCTTTAGTTCTGTACAGTACTCGCCTCCGCTCGGCGCTGGTCCGGTGCTGCAGGGCTGTCCGGTGAGTAGGTCGTCCGGTGGGATAGTGGTTCCGGGCTGCTATCTTCACTGGGGGCACCTCTTCTCCGCGCTTCGGGCCCAGAATAGAGGCGTTGCCTTGACAATGACGCAGAAGTACGTTGGCAATGAACGTACCTCTGCGTCGTTGTCAAGGCAACGTGACTATTCTGGGGCCGGGCCCGAAGCGCTTAGAAGAGGCCTCCCCGGTGAAGATAGCAGCCCGGAACCACTATCCCACCGGACCACCTCCTCTCCGGACAGTCCTGCAGCACCGGACCAGCGCCGAGCGGAGGTAAGTACTGTACTGAACTAAAGGGGGTGAGAGGGGGCTTGATGATGTCGGAGGCCGCAGTGGTCTTCAACCTGTGGACCTCCGGAGGTTTCAAAACTACAACTCCCAGCAAGCCCGGACAGCCGATGGCTGCCCGGGCTTGCTGGGAGTTGTAGTTTTGAAATCTCTGGAGGTCCGCAGGTTGAAGACCACTGCGGGTGGAGAGTTCACTCGAGTATAAGCCGAGGGGGGTGTTTTCAGCACGAAAAATCGTGCTGAAAAAACTCGGCTTATACTCGAGTATATACGGTACTTGACAGGGTAAAGCTATTGTAAAATGTAATGTCGTATACAGCCCCTACTAAATGTGCCTGGTAAACAGTGAAGGGCATCTGGTAGCCCCTTTAACAGCAGATCTGCAGGGTACAAAGAATCTGATCCTCATCATTTTAATACTGGTGGCATGTCCTAAGGATAGATTTTCAATTTTAAAAGAAAGAATAACCCCCTTTTAGGGTGTATTCATATGTACAGTATCCTGTGCAGAATTAGAAGCTGGGCTCAGTCATTTAGTTTACATTGATATCTGCAGCAGAAAATCCTGTGCATCAAATCTGCACAGGATCCTGTACGTGTGAATAGACCCTTAAAGAGTTTATTCACCATCTAAACACTAAGTTTAGACATGATCTAAAACAGGGATTGCCAAATTTGTTGAAAATTTAGGAGCCACCAAAAAAGTGACAAGCCAAAATGCCACACGTCAAGTAACATGACGCCATGCAACATGACTTTATGATCAGTCATTATTGCCCACTCATCTCACGTGTCACTGTTATCCGTGTCCCCTTATCTCCTCCTGTGTGTCACAGTGATTAGTGTCCCCTGTTTACAATCACCTCTTTGTGCTGATGACACTGATGACACTGACACTTTGTGCTGATGACACCTTTCCAGTTTTATCATAAATGTTTTTCCATTTCTCTTATGACCTCTTAAATGTAGATATGTCTACAGTAACTCATAGACTTCCACTGGCTTTACCATTACAATGACTTGGAGCTACAAACCTCATGAGTCACCCTTCTTATCCTCCTGAAAGTTCATCAGAGTTCTCTAATGATGAGTATTGTGCTTACTTAACAAAACAGCAGTATTAGAACTATCTACCAACTTGTCACAAAGCCGGCGTTGTGCCTGCGGCAGCGCTGTGTCCCAGTTTTGTGCAGTGGATATACTGTGTTTAGTTGCTATATTTGTCATTCAAACAACAAAGTAAACATTCCCAGGCTTCAGCGAGGGAATAAATTAGTGAGGCTTGACAGAATCCATTCTATCCTCCTAGTAACCAACTGGAAATGTGTTTTTTGGACTTGTCACATTCAATACAGTCTAAAATATTTTATTGTCAAATCCACTTTGTGTAAGACCAAGAGCATCGCACTTATTGTGGATGTAACATTCCTGTATAAATGATAGTTGATATCGGAGAGATTTCTTATGATAAAGTCAGGGGGGATTCAACCCCTAGAAACCCTATTAATATTCTCAATGAAGGAGCAGCCATGTAAAATCTAGGAAACCTCCTTTTATGAGTATCTATCAGCTCTGTGGACATCTTCTAGCTCTGTGTTGTCATTTTTCAGTTTTTCCTACTAGAAATGTATGACTAGATAGTCAAAAGGGTGTTACCAGGTGAAGGTATGTCCCTACACTGAATGTCACTCTTCAGTCAGTGCTGGCAGTAGCAGACACAGTATGGACTCACACATTTGGCAAGGACCATGGTAAAATCCAGTTGTCAGTTTAATAATTCATTTCTAGGAAGAAGAATTGAAGAAGGGTACATCAAAGAGCTATAAGAAACAATAGAGCAGAATAGTTTTTTCATGGGTAATACATAGGGGTGTGAATCGCCAATAATTTGGCGATTCGATTCGAATCACGATACCAGGGTGGCGATTCGATATATCGCAATATATTGCGATACTGTCATGTTGGCGATATATCACGATATATCGCGATATTCCCTATTAAAAGCTTGGGAAAACTTATTCTAGCTGAGAAAGAACAAGATCCCGCGAGAGTTGTCCTGTGAGTGCGTACGTTCTCCTTCCTGTTTGTTCTGAGTCTGTAGTCTCGCGGTAGCAGCCTGCGAGTGGGACAGAGCTGATAACAGGTACACTGCCAACTAGTGGTCAGGAGTTTAAGTGTTATAAAAAAAATAAGACAGACAAATAGGACTGTGACTCAGTGAGTGAAATACAGTAAATGTTAATTATAATAATTTATAAAAAAAAATCGATTCTCAGAATTTTAAAATCGATTCAGTATCGCGGAACAAAGAATCGCGATAATCGATTTTTTCTTACATCCCTAGTAATACAAGTATTTACTAAAATGGACAGGTCAGAAAAGGGCACAGGTCTTTAACAGGCTTGTCCCATATCTATCCTGAGGATGGAACAGCATAGTAGACTACAGAGGGGGCAGGGGTGTGGAAATCCTATCGCCCTATGCCCAGGACATATAGATTAAGATTTTTAAATAGAAGTAATTTACAAATCGGTTTAACTTTCTGGCACCAGTTGATTTGAAAACATTTGTTTTCCACCGGAGTACCCCTTTAACTTGTGCTGTGGTCACCTTCATTCAGAGGATTGTAGAGATTTGTGCAGTTGGACCCCCAATCGCCAGGAGGTGATAGCATACCCTAGTGATGGTAGGAATCTCTCATAAAGTTTTACATTTCTGGCTGTTTCATTTTTATGTTTCTTCTGTTTCTTCTAAGCTTGCAGGCTTAAGTCATCTATACAGTACCTAGCACGTAAAGATTTACCAAAGTTGGCTTACAGTAAACTAAAAGGCAAAAGTCCCGGAGTCATTTTCTTGCCTGGTTATGCATCAGATATGAATGCTCAGAAAGCTGTGGCCCTTGAGGACTTCTGCAAATCTCTTGGACACTCATTTATACGGTAAATACCAAGTCTACAAACATTTTTGGGGAACTTGCATACCATTAAAAACCTTAAATCCCAATCAGTTTCTAAAACTCTGTAGTTGTAGGGAAAAACTAATGTTTAGGGAAAACTACCTGAAAGGTGGTGTGACTGATCTGTAGGGGTGTAAATCGCCAAGAATTTGGCGATACGATTCGAATTGCGATACCAGTGTGGCGATTTGATATATCCCGATATATTGCCATACCGTCTAGGTGAGGATACATCGCGATATATCCCGATTCTGTCTAAAAAACAATGTCTTAAACTTTTATTAAAACTTAATTTTTACTTTATTTTTTTATACACTTTATTAGTCTTTTAGGAATCATTAGATTCCTCAGACAGATGAATAGAGTTCTATTGAACTCCATTGATCTGCGATCCATTGATAGAGCCTGGTCCAGCCAGGATCTATCAATGACAGAGCCACGGAGAGCACGGAAGCATAGGTAAGCCCTCTGCTACCTTCACAGTCCGCGATCAAGCTGCGGGGGGGGGCGATCCACCCCACTAGCCCTCCAGGGAGCATTCACAGATCCCTTTAGACGCCGCTGTCAGCTTTGACAGCGGTGATCTAAAGGGTTAATAGCCAGCCGCGGTGATCGCCGAATGCTGGCTATTAGCGGCAGCCCCCGGGGGCTGCAGAGTATGGAGCGGGCACAAGTCGGGAGCCCGCTGCATACACACTGCAGAGCACCGCATGCTGGATATTAGCCGCAGTGATGCATTAGCGGCCCCCGGCTACTGAAATCAGCCGGGGGCCGTAGAGTACAGAGCGGGCACGAGTCGAAGCCCGCTCCATACACCCACAGCGCCGCCGTGTCAGATCCGGCTGACAAAATGTGGAACTTGTATCTCCTGATGCCCGGGACATGCTGTTCCGGGCATCAGGAGATACAAATTCCACATCACTAAAAGAATCGATTCAAAAATATTTTGAATCGATTCAGTATCGGCAAGTGAAAAATCGCGATAATTGCGCAAATCGATTTTTTTTCTTACATCCCTACTGATCTGCCTTGCATATTCCCCAGTTATCTTGATAAATTTAAAGAGAATATGGAATTGTACTTGGAGGACTAAATGTAGCGCTTCCGACAGGATCATGAGAATGTGAGGGGAGCCTATAAATGGGACTGTTTCTTGAAAGTATAATCTTAAATCATGTAAAACTTCTCACCACTTTTGTGCCCATTTCTGTATCAGTTTGGTGTAAATACATATAAATAGTTTTTCCTGACTTATGTGAGCAAAAAAATGTTACACATTGTTAGAGAGAATGAGCTTGTTGAATTACTACAGTGATGGCGCTATAAAGAAGATGGCGGTAACAGCATTTCTTGTGTTAGGTTTGATTACACCGGATGTGGAAATTCTGAGGGGAATATAAAAGAGTGCACAATTGGGAAATGGAAGAAAGATGTGCTGTCCATTCTCGATGACGTGTCTGAAGGACCACAGGTTAGTTTACAATGGCTTAGGCTTTTATTCTTATTGCATTCATGAAGTAATTTGGATAAGCAAGAGATAATAACACAGATGGCTTAAAGTCTATTGTAATCTGAAATTCCATACTACCATTTTTCCATCTTTTGTGTGTACCACAAGACATGACACCAATTTGGATAGCTGGAGGACCAGCTTGTAAGCTTGATTCTATCATCTTCTCCCAGGGTTCTAGTTGAAGTGATAAGAACAACATTTATGAAAAGGTGCAGAAATCCTTAATGCCTTTTAAGATCATTTAAAAAAATAACTACTTTTTTTTTCTATATGATAAACCATAATCCAGCATTCAATGATTCTGGATCTGTTCCAGCAGCATGCACAAGAAAAGCAACATCTCGACCTGTGTCACGACTAAGACCCATACATGTTACACTAGTCGAAATGTTGCTGTACTTGTATATGAGGATGCATTGAACTGATGCTGGATCATTGTTTATTATTTTATCAAGTCTACTGGATGAGTCTGGTTTGTCTGTGCATCCAACATCCGGTGACTGGGGTGCAGTTCTGCTTATGGTATTTGTGCATTAATATCTTAGAGACATATCAAAAGTTTTGATTGGTCGGAGTATTAGTGTTCAGACCCCCAACAATGGCTAGAACGAATGAATAGAAGCACTCGGCTAAATGGTTTTTCTCCTCGCTGCAGTTGACCGGCTCCATAGAACTTGTCTTTACATGATAGCAGCAATTCAATTTCACACATTTCAAATGGTAAAAAACCTACGCCTGTGTTTTGGTTTGTTCTGTTGATAGTTTAAGCAAAATGGGATACGTCACCTCTGTGTAGTCTGTTCTGTAACTCATATGTACATAGCTTTAAAATCAATTTGTATGTTTTATCAGATATTAGTTGGATCAAGTATGGGAGGATGGATTATGCTGCTTGCTGCCCTCTCCCGGCCTGAGAAGATTGCAGCTCTTGTTGGTGTTGCCCCTGCAGCAGACTATTTTGTTACAGTATTTAACCAACTTTCAACAGAGGTACAAAGTTCCACATTGTTTGGATATTTGCCATTTGTTTATAGATTTGCCATTTGTTGCCAGAGAAAATGCAGGAAAATATGTTTAAAGTGTTACAGTCTTAAAAACAACTTGTGAGACCCATTGCGATTGTGAGTTATTAGTCGGGTGGCATTGCGTTTCACTCCTCAGCTGGCCAAAATCCGTACATTTCTCTGCACAGAAGTCTATGCAGAGAAATAGACGGATCTCTCGGCCAGCCAGTGAGGTGGAGCACAATGCCTTCCATTCCCTCGGCTAATAACTCAAGATCGCACCAGTTGTCTTATCAGAGATAATCCTTTCATAATACAGACAAGTGGCTGATAAATGCCTGCCCGTGTAATCTGAGGACCGCTTAAGTGTGCCAGATTGGGAGTAGCCCTCAATTGTAGCGAATAGAGGGTATCCAATATATGAACAGGGGTTGTCTTCATGAAACAATGTCTTCAATTAAATTGGATAACCATCTGTACATTGCATGAATTTTATTTGTCCGGTTTTGTTTAATTTGAAGCACATTTGCATCTTAAGAACTTTAGGCAAAGTATAACACCAGCTGCCAACAAAGATCAGGTTCTGGAGACGTTTGTAATGGGCGAATGACAAATTCAATAAATTATTTCTTATTTATTTTCAGGAAAAGAAAGCAGCTGAGGAGAAAGGTGAATGGAAACTTGTCTCGAAATACAGTGAAGAGGGTGTTTATACAATACCTTACTCTTTTATCAAAGAAGCTGAAAACCACTGCTTGTTAAATAGCCCTATACCCATAAGTGCACCTGTACGTCTCATTCATGGCATGAAAGATGAGGATGTCCCATGGCATGTGTCTATGCAGATTGCTGAACGAGTGGTCAGTAATGATGTAGATGTCATTCTCCGCAAACATGGCCTCCATCGGATGAGTGAAAAAGATGACATCAAACTCCTCGTGTACACAATTGATGATTTAATTGACAAACTGACCACTTTAGGGTAACTGACAGTAATCCACACAGTAACATTAAGCTTTACTTATCTGTGATGCTCCTGTCGAGCAATGCAAACTAGTCAATTGCACAAATAATGACTGCAAATAATTACGTTTATGTGAACAAGAAACCTCCTTTTTTACTATTTCACGTCAGTATTTCTTATGTTATTTTATACTGCCCAAATATGCCCTTTTCTACTTCCCACAGTAAATGTGAATAGCCTTCTCAAGCTGTACAGAATTGAACAAAATCACTAGTGATAACTTTATGGCATGAAATGTTTACAAAGAAATAAACTATATGTATAAATCCTACTTTCTGCCTTTTACTGCATCATGCAGAAGTGAAGCGACCTACAGCATAAATCCTACATCTGTGTGTAAAGTGTGTGGTAGAAAGCATCCACCAATGTTGTTGCCTAAAAAGTTTATTGTAATCTACATTTTGTTACTGGCAATATTGCACCAACACAGTATATTACCAGTGTAAGAGCTAATATGCTCTCGGTGGAATGTATTCCAGTGGGGAAAAAATAAATAAATGAAACATTAAAAACTGTTCATGTAAAGGAAAAAAAATTATTCGAAGTTTGCGTTACCTTGCCTCCAATAAAAGCAAAATATCATTAAGAACGTCTCCCCCCTGCAAAAAAAAAACTTAAAACTAAACTACCAACAATTATTAATAGACCTCTTTCTATTAACCCCTTAAGGACGCAGGGTTTTTCAGTTTTTGCACTTTCGTTTTTTCCTCCATACCTTTTAAAAATCATAACCCTTTCAATTTTCCACCTAAAAATACATATTATGGCATATTTTTTGCGTCACCAATTCTAATTTGCAGTGACATTAGTCATTTTTCCCCAAAATTCACGGCGAAACGGGAAAAAAAATCATTGTGCGACAAAATCGAAGAAAAAATGCCATTTTGTAACTTTTGGGAGCTTCCGTTTCTATGCAGTGCATATTTTGGTAAAAATTACACCTTATCATTATTCTGTAGGTCGATACAGTTAAAATGAAACCCTACTTATATAGGTTTCATTTTGTTGTACTTCTGGAAAAAATCATAACTACATGCAGGAAAATTTATACGTTTAAAAATGTCATCTTCTGACCCCTATAACTTTTTATTTTTCCACGTACAGGGCGGTATGAGGACTCATTTTTTGTGCCGTGATCTGAAGTTTTTATCGGTACCATTTTTGTTTTGATCAGAATTTTTGATCACTTTTTATAAATTTTTTAATGGTATAAAAAGTGACCAAAATACGCTTTTTTGGACTTTTGGAATTTTTTTTACGTGTACGCCATTGACCGTGCGGTTTAATTGATGATATATTTTTATAGTTCAGACATTTACGCACGCGGCGATACCACATGTTTATTTTTATTTACACTGTTTTATTTTATTTTTTTATGGGAAAAGGGGGGTGATTCAAGCTTTTATTAGGGAAGGGGTTAAATGACCTTTAACACTTATTTTTTCTTTTTTTTCTTTTTTTTTTTTTTTGCAGTGTTATAGCTCCCATAGGGACCTATAACACTGCACACACTGATCTCTCATGCTGATCACTGGCGTATATTAAAACGCCTGTGATCAGTCTTATCGGCGCTTGACTGCTCCTGTCTGGATCTCAGGCATGGAGCAGTCATTCCTCGATCGGACACCGAGGAGTCAGGTAAGGGCCCTCCCGGTGTCCTGTAAGCTGTTCGGGACACCGCGATTTCACTGTGGCGGTCCCGAACAGCCCGACTGAGCAGCCGGGTTACTTTCACTTCAGACGCGGAGGTCAGCATTGATCGCCGCGTCTGAAGGGTTGATACAGGGCATCACCTCTGATGTCCTGTATTAGCCGCAGGTCCCCACCGGGAGCGACCCGATATGACGCGGGGACACCGCATGACCCCGCGGCATATCGCGGGAGCCGGCGGAGGACGTAAATATACGGCCTTCGTCGTTAAGGGGTTAAAAAGAATATAACAAAAATTTTTTTGTACATATGGTATTGCTTTAATAAAAATAAAGATAACATGCATTTCATGTGGTGAATGGTAAAATATTCCCATTAGAAAAAAGTAAAAAGGTGTCGCACACAATTTACAATTTCATTCTGCCCTATTGCCGTAGAGGTTTAAAATCCAGCACCTACCAAATAAACTGTTGCACATCGGTTTGTGTGCTCTTGATTCCTCTTAGATCTGTACATGGTGTTAAAGGGGTACTACGGTGAAAGACACATTTTTTTTTTCTAATCAACTGGTGGCAGAAAGTTAAACAGATTTGTTAATTACTTCTATATAAAAATCTTAATCCTTCCAGTACTTATCAGATAATGTATACTACAGAGGAACTTTTTGACACCAGTTTATTTAAAAACCTTTTTTCCACTGGAGTACCCCTTAAAAAAATGGGCATGTTCCTGAGTCTATGGCAGGTGAAGTAGCATGCCACTAAGTTACAAAGCAGGTGCATTGTGTATAAAATTCACCAACACTCTGCTGACTCAATGGCTGCAGAGCATTAAACCTCAGCAGGCATTAAAGTCCTCATATAAATTGTGTAGCGGGAGCTTCTTGGTGTGGGTTTCCATGGCCGAGCAGCTGCGTGCACGTCTTACATCAGTAAGCACAATGCAATGTGGTTTATGTAGTGGATAAAACACACTGCCATTGGGCTCTGGAGCAGTGGAAAAGTGTTGTGTGCATTTGGCAGTCTAATGGACTGGGTTTAGTGAATGCCAGGAGAATGTTACCAGCTAGACTGCACTGTGCCAACTGTAAGGGGGGAAGAGGGATAATTCTATTGGGTTGTTTTTTTATGGGTTGCCCCAGGTACCTTGGCTCCAGAATTCCAGGGAATTCCTAAATCTTTAGCATACTAAGACATTTACCACAGTTATGTGCTTTCAACTTTGTAGGAACAGTTTTGGCTTGGCCCTTTTCTGTTCCAGCATGACTGTGCCCTAGTGCACCAAACAATATCCATAAAAACATGGGGGGGGGGGGATAATATATCAAGGGTGGTGTATGTGAACAATTGTTCTAGATCTTTTATTTGTATGCTGGTAGGTGTGTACGTGCTCAAATTTATTAAATGGTTCATGGCATGTGATCAATATGGCGTTAGAAAAAAAATGTACTAATTACTCTTTAGTACACAACTATGCTTACTTTTCTGTGACTTGTTACCCATTTCGACAAAATGTGTGACTTTTTACAAATGTTGTCCATGGACAGTTTTGTAAGGGTGCTTTCACACATACGATTGTAGTGTTCAATGACCTGACCGGAGTCAAATGCTGACTCCGGTTGTCTCATTTTTCCCTGTGTACGGTTTTCTGACCGGACCTAGAACCGTGGTATACCACTGGGTTCACACCTCTGAATCAGTCGGCGCAAGACTGTGCAGACATTGCCATCCCCATAGACTACAATATGTGCGAAGTGGAAATCCGCCAGAACATGAAAGAAGTTTGATTTTTAGAGCAGAATTTCTGGGTGGAAAGTTCACCTCGAAAACTCAACAATGTGCATTGTGCAGCTGAATCCCATTGCCAGCAATGGAACTCTGCTACACTGGAATTTCCAAGCTGAAGAAAACGTGATTCCGCTCAAACTCCATAGTGTAAACATGGTGTAACAGGTTATAGGGCCAAAGACATCTTACCCCCTATCCAAAGGATGGGGGATCAAATGTCTGATCCTGGGGGGCCTGCCGCTGGGACCCCCCCGCAATCTCCGTGCAGCACCTGCGTTCTATGTGGGGCTGCGTCTCCAGTCTCTGAAAGCTATTTCTTTCCGGGACTGGAGATGTGACGTCAAGCCAAGCCCCCTCTATTCATGACTATGGGAGGGGGCGTGATGTTATATCACATCTCCAGTCCTGGAAAGAAAGCTTCCTGAGACTGGAGACACAGCCCCGCATAGAATAATGGTGTGGCACGGAGAACGCGGGGGGGTTCCAGTGGCGGGCCCCCCAGGATCAGACGACATATCCCCTATCCTTTGGATAGGCGATAAGATGTCTTTGGCCGGATAACCCCTTTAAGGAAAGCAGGAAGCTATAATCCTTACTTATTGTTAGAATGGGTTGGTACACTTGGGGTGCGTGTATCCTAAACCTGTACTGTGCAGTGGACTGTTGTGGAGCCTCTCCTGTGTTTAAAACAATTGAAATAGACAATAACCTTTAGTGTCCACCGTCCTCTAAGGAAACTCAAATGGCAGTATTGACCAGTGTTTTGACCATAGAAATGCCCCAAGATGGTGATCGGCTGGACCCCTAGTGCCAACAAAGAGGTGTCCTATAGAGTTGGTTGACTTCCAAGGTTGAGCTTGTCTTTTTACTTAAATAAAAGTATTAAGAAGTTGACCCTTTGCTTCCACTTGTTTACTTGCATCAATTGGGCAAATTGTGTTGCACCCAGCTCTTACTATAGTTGTGCCCATCTCCTTTTCTTTTGCTAACCCCCCAACATATATTTACTTATTATTTGCTATGGGCAACTGGTCAACTTTTCCTCTGCGCAAGTTTTGATATCTCTCGCCATATATTCTCTTAGATGAAACACAAATCAGACTGCTGTGCTTTTCAGTACGGTATACCTGGCTTTGACCACCAGATGGCGCGCTACCAAGCAGTGAGTGAGCTGTGTGTGACAGGCTCTGTCAAAGGTCCAGCCCCGCTTACTCAGCAGTGCAGATAATACGCTTAGCCCGGCTTGTTGTCACACACAGAGCTGTCACTGGGGCTCATCTGCGGCCGGCAGATCAGGAAGTGTTCACACAGCACAGCCGCATAGGGCAAGTCGCAGGTTGACTTGTGGAAGATGTTGCTGGGAATATACTGTGTCTGACGGGAACTTATTATGATCGATCCCTCTGCCAGGAGTAAGTGATGGCTGTAAAGTGCAACGAGGACTGGATGGGCGCTCTGCCAGTATCTCTATGGGCAATGCCACTGTCCAACTTGGCAATACCAGGTATTTCCATTTATTTTTATATAGCTGGAATGGAATTGAGAAGCTGTTGCATTGTTCTAGTTCTGTGCAAGGTGAGTTATAGGTCAATCTAGTCTGCTCTGCACCTACTGTCATACTGTATATAGATTTATTTCACCAGATCAGGGGCATCTGGGTACCCCTATTCCTGGGCACATATACAAGAATGTATGGCATTACCACAGGGCTATGAGTACCTGATGTATAATAATGTGAAAAAAAAACTTGTATCACTTCTAGCTAACTGGATTGTCTTATACTCCAAGCCACAAGGTAACCCCTCCTGTGATGCCATAAAAGTAATGTAAATATGGGGAACCAGTGGGTTAAAAATGGGCACTGTTATTGTGGCTTTACTGCAGGGGAAAGTGCTGCAATGTTAGGGAAGGAGAATAGACAGACTGCTCAGGAACTGCTGCAGGTGGGAGGCACATTTAGTCAGTGCTGCGCCTGCTGTAGGGGATTTTATAACCTTTTCCCAGTTGTCCTTAGAAGTAAAATGAATGGCTGAGGGTTTATATTTGGTACCACACATGGGGTTTGCAATAGCAACATTTCGTACATCTGTTTCTTGAAAAACAAGATCATACTGGTCCAGCATGTAATATAGTAGTCTATATAAATAAGTTATACATATCAAATTTATAAAGATGCATCTGTATATATATTTATTGTGGGTTTCATCTGTCTTTATTCTTTATTAACAAAACAACTGCAGCCTATATGCACAAAAATAAATCTTTCTTGTTCAGCACTAACTATAAAGATCTCTTCCATATCTTTACAGGTGGCTTACTACCAGCCACCCAACAAAATAGACAACAAACATGTTACACAAGTCTAATTTTTGAGGCTGAAAACTTCCAGATTTAAACTCCTCAGTGGTGCAGTTTTAGTTTGGGTGCTGAACTTGGGCATCTACAGCACTTCCATAGAAATGAATGGAGTGTGTGCTGTCTGTAGCACATGCTCCTCGCAGAGCGCCCGGGCCTGTCCCTGCGTTAGGACCCCTGGGAATAAGGGATAAGTTGCTTTTGACCAGCCCACCCCTTTTAAGTCTCACCAGGGATTTAACTATTTCTGGATTTCCTGAATTGGGGGCTCATTTTGTACCATAATTGTTGTTATTATCAGCAGCATTTTGGCATAGATTGAACTTTTTGTTCATTTTTATAAAATTTTTATTGGATAAGTGACCTAAAAATGCAATTCTGGCCTTTGGCATTAATTTTTTTTACATTTATGCTATTAGCCGTACAGTTTAGATAACATATTTTATTCGTACATTTCCACATTCAGTGATACCAAATATGTTTTGAAAAGGGGGGAATCCATTTTTTATTATAGAGCTTTTAAAAAAAAAAAAAAAAAATGTATTAACAACATTTTTACACTTCGATCAGCTATCATTTAATTGCCTATTTAATTCAATGCAAGTCCATTGTATTAAGTTGATTTCTCAGCGATCTGCCTATGGCAAGGTGTAAGAGCGGAGTTGATCTGACGTCACTGTCTGTTAATATAGCTATCAATGGAGATAGCTCTATACCATCTATTTTCCTTGGCCCCCAGCTGCTAAACACAGCCATGAGTGCTGGGTATGGCATAGGCTCCAGTCCCCCACAAAAAAAAGAAAGGTAGGTGCACACATGCAAAACCTCAACCGAGTATTTTGTATATGGTACATCACAAGGACTCTGCTCCTCCTTTTACTGTCCTGCTGCCTTTGGTCAATTGACTTTCTTTTATTATTTCCTGTTACCCCTGCATATTTTAGGTTCAGTGGTTCTCAACCTGGGGTAAAAGTACCCCCATGGGTACTTAGCAGTTCTCCAGGGGGGACTTGAAAAAACAAATCAGTAATGGCAGCCACAGCCACTGGTTACTGATCTGGACCACTTTGAAAGAAATGGTAGACTGACGTCACTGCACCGAGGAGCGGAGCAGGAGGACTGCAAAGGGGAAGCGCGGGTACTGGGCTGCTTTTGGCAGAAACTAGCATCAGCTTTGTTGCCCCACTGCCCCAGCAGATCGGGGACCTACTGCTATGAGCTATAAGTCCCCAGACCAGAAGAGCAGTGGAGCACCAAAGCGGGACAGTACGGCAGCCTACTACTATGTTTGGGGGCCTACAGCTACATTTGGGGGCACAGAGGGGGCCTAACAACTATATGGCGACGCAAAGCTGGTACTATTACTGTGTGTGACAATAAACATGGGGAGTTTGTAAATAGGTTGGTATTGTACTACAGAAAGAAGACTAAAATGTGTTTGGCTGGTTCTGTGGAGAAGTCTTGTATGGGAGAAATCTTAATGGCGGTCTAGGCCAGATAGTGAAGAAAAGAAAAGTAAACCACTCTGGTTAGAGAAGACATCACCTGTAAATCAGGGGACTGGAGAGATAGGGAGAGTAAAGCATATGAATTATATTATAATCATTACAATTTTTTGGGAATTGGCTTTCAAGGGGTATTCAGGCAAAAAAGGTTGAGAACCACTGTTTTAGGTGATTTCTTTTGCACTTGATGCTAAGCTACCATGGAAATTACATTTTGAAGCTTAATGATGTGCCACTGTACTGGGGATGGAGTGTTCCGACACAACAACTACTTCAGAAAAACAGAGAAAAGTGTCTAAATAATCGGGGTCTCTGCATCACTATAAAGCAGCATTGCTCAATCCGTAGCTTGCAAAACTACAACTCCCAGCAGAATCAGACAACTAAATGCTTTGTGAACATGCTTAGAGTTGCAGAGCTACTTTTTGTTTCAAACTGACAGGCAGCAGCTGAGAGCAGTAGTTCCACAACAAGTGTAGTGTCATTGGTGGTCTATAGACCTATGTATATGGATATATCACAGAATGTACATTAACCTTTTAATTTTATTAGGCTGGGTTCACACTGCATTTATGCAATATGTCACAGTAATCCATCAGTATGCTGCAAAAAAATAGATGCTGATGTTCACTGGGGCATACTGGAGTACTCCCCATTTCAATGGCCTCAACGTAGACAGGGCGGATTTTGCATAGAGGAGCAGTGGCTTGGAAGTTGCATCAAGCCGCAAAAAGCCTCACTACACAGGGAAGATCTTGGAAAAAGGAGCAGTACCAAGATGCCAACAGCCTCAACAGACAGAGTGCATGTATATAGGAGTATAGCCAAGTAGTCTCCCCTTAGCTGACCCACCCACTTTACTGGTAGCAGATTTAACTGTGTGCAGGCAAAGTCACATGACTGGTAGTGAGCGAGGAGATTGGTGCTTCAGATGGGGCCAGGAAACCACACTCTGTATGTATCCCCATATGGAGTTCACCTACCATTATATATATGATTAGGTGAAAAACACCTTTAATATTCAAATATATCATATCTGCATTACATACCTTACAATACATTATCTTTAAAGGGAACCTGTCTTGTTAAAAAAGCAGTTCAGTCTGCAGAGATCAAACGGATAGCTAGGACAGAGTGATGAATTGTGGGAATATCTTTTTATCTATCTCATCTATCTATCTATCTATCTACCTACCTAATATCTATCTACCTATATCTATCTAATTTTGTGGGACAAGTTCAAGCATTTATTCCTGTAAACCTCTGCTCATTCTAGACTAAGTAGTCATGTGGGTTGACAGCTATTTCAGTGACTGACAGCTAGCCATCTATATGTAAGTATGCATATATATAGAGCTGTCAGTTACTGATTGGGTCCACCGACTTGACTACTTTGCCCAGAATGAGCAGAGGTTTACATGAAAGTACTAGTTTTTCTGAAACTTTTCCCAAAAAATCATTCAGTGACAAACACTGTAAAGTTGAAATAATTGTTCATAATTCTATGCAAAGCAAGCAATTGGTGCCAAAGTTTCCAAAATGTCATATATAAAGGGTCTTCAAAAGGGTCTATTAACACAGCAGAATTTCCGCCGGTGGAATCCGCCTGAAGTTAAAGCCCAAAACACTTCTATGGGTTTCCCCACTCCCGTTGAAGTGTATCGGGCATTCACTTCAGACGGAATTCCGACGCCAGGAGGAATTTCAGTATAAAATATCATAGGATATAGAGATTTTTTAGGTGCATATTTGTGTGCAAAATGTTGCGCAAAGCATCTCCTTTTTGTGCACCGAGTTTGATAGAATTCTTCATAGCGATGTCTACATTCATGTTTACCGTAGAGCACTTTATCCTGTAGACTTGGATTTATTAACTGCGTCCCTTTGATTTTACGGACAAAAAATGCGCAAAAGCCCTTATATACCACCTCGGAGGACACGTATTTAAGTGTTAGAAAGCATCAGAGAATTGTAAACGTGTGTTCCTCTTTAGCAAGCAACATAGAATAGATGAGGTGATTTCTAAGGGTGCGCACAATTTCCAAGACATGTGCGCCTGCTTAGAAAATTGAGCGTAGGAACATGGGGGATAGACTATCATCATGGCGTCAATGAGACAAACCAGTGGGTCATATAGGGAACGAGCCAGTTCTCCGGATCCACCCAAAGGGCTTTATAATTTCCCTGAATTGTAATGTGGACCTCAGTCCTAGTGGCTGAGTTATTCCCTTTCAGATATCTGTAAGGCCAAAAGGACAATAATCATACCACCCTTATGGAGTCTTTTTCTGACCGTTTGAGTGGACACATGCACATTTGTGGCCTGCTGGAGGTCATTTTGCAGGGCTCTGGCAGTGCTCCTCCTTGCACAACGGCAGAGGTAGTGGTCCTGCTGCTGGGTTGTTGCCCTCCTACGGCCTCCTCCACATCTCCTCATATACTGGCCTGTCTCCTGGTAGCGCCTCCTTGCTCTGGACACTACGCTGACAGACACAGCAAACCTTCTTGCCACAGCTCGCATCGATGTGCCATCCTGGATGAGCTGCACTACCTGAGCCGCTTGTGTGGGTTGTAGACTCCATCTCATGCTACCACTAGAGTGAAAGCACCGCCAGCATTCGAAAGTGACCAATACATCAGCCAGGAAGCATAGAAAGTGAGAAGTTGGCTGTGGTCACCACCTGTAGAACCACTCCTTTATTGGGGGTGTCTTGCCCCCTGTTGACTGTTCCATTTGCACAACAGCATGTGAAATTGATTGTCAATCAGTGTTGCTTCCTGAGTGGACAGTGGGATTTCACAGAAGTGTGATTGACTTGGAGTTACATTGTGTTATTTAAGTGTTTTCTTTATATTTTTTGAGCAGTGTATTACATTACTGACAATGTGCATGCTAGAACGTCAGGCTTTTGTGACTGGATTTGATAAAGAGGATTGTCTAAGAAGATAATCCATCATTTATAGGATTAACTGTAGATTGTTAATGACCTGAATCCAAGGACGTTGTTGGAATGCACTGTTTGCTTTTCCTCTATGATTTCTTAATAGTATTTAACAATTTCATTTTTTATATTATATTTTAATTAAATCTTGAAAGTAGTTCATGCCATTAACCATGTCTTGGTTACTCCTGTCATCCGAAATCATTAACTCCTTCATTTCAAATAAAATGCTGTAATGTCTTCATAAGGTCACATGAGTGTTTGATCTTCAATAATACCCAAACAAGCAGCAGAACATTCAATGAAAAGAGAAATATCGCACACCATTGCTAGTTACACGATAACACTGCATATTTATTAGTGTGATGTTCTTATCTTACAGCTCCAGTACATATAATAAAGTCATGCTTTGGTGTTGCACATTTGCAAACTGACTAAAGATGGCACCAAACAACCTGATCACTGTCCAGTATAGGTGAACACGTACACAGTACAGTATAGGTGAAGAAGTACAAATGCATACATTGTTGGTTAACTACAGGCATGTTGAGGCCATTTAAAAAGTGTAATCTGAGTTATATTTAGTTGTTCTATGTATGTCCAGTGTTACATTAGAAACAATCACGGGACCACCATAAGAAATTACTTCCATACAGCAAATGGTTAGAGTCCTTTATGCCTTCGCCCAAGTATCTAAGCTTTGGAGTTCTAGTTCTGAAATTCCTGCATGTCAGGTTTTTTCTACTCTAAATTATTGCAAAATAGTGGACCCCATTCACAGTGAATGGGACCTGTCAAATATGTTGAAGCCAGTTGTGACACCCTCCATCCCAGTCCCATTATCAGTGGCTCTAATGGAGCTCCCAATCAGAGCTCTGTGACATTGATGTGGATGAGGTGCTGTCTGCTTTATTATCACTTTTGACACCATGCACGGGCTGTTTCTTTCGCTAGACAACCCCATTGATGTGAATCCATGTCTTTTTTCATGTAACATGAATTTTGTATTCACTGATTTCAAATCCGAAAAATATGGACACCACTTCTTGATGCAGATTTTGGCGGAACCACACAGAGCAGCCAGCTATCGATTAGTTAATCTGTGGCTAGATCTGTAGCGAAATCTGTGGCATAGCAAACAAATTCACTGCAGAAATCTAAATTATGCTTTGGATTTTTACCATAGATTCCACGGTGACAAATCTATTACATTTTATTTAGTCCAAATAATTATAACTCCATAACACTAGGTTTCCATGGAGGTTTTTTCTGGTATTTTTTGGAAAACTGCCATTGCAGGGAGGAGAAGTGTAAGTACTTCCTTTATATGTCCCATTCCTTTTGAATACACTTCTGGCTTTGGCTTAAAAACTGCAGTGGCCGTATTCCAAAAACTGACAGAAAAAAAAACCTGTGTGGAAACCTAGCTGAAAACGGGAATGAACAAGAAAGATATACTAAACCAATTCATCTTTATTTAAATTCAAAATATATATTTTGGGTAGGGTCACTTGTGGCGTATTTTGCTGAGTATGTGCTGCAGCTGATTTTGATACCCATTGACTTCAAAGGGTAGGAAAATATGCAGCGGCAAATACGCAGCATATTACGGCACGTGTGACCCTACCCTTAAAGCGTACCTGTCAGATCCAACAAAAAAACATGTTTTTTAATATATCACTCAGTACCTAATACTGACCATGTACATCAAATTTTTATGTATCTAGCATCTTTATTTATTTTTTTATTACACTATTAATTTAGCTCACTAGTCTGAATTCCTCTAAAAGGGAGGGGGCATGGCCTCACTGTGCAGGTCTCCGCCCCCTCCCTCAGTATGCTGTCTGCTCACACCTCCCCTAGCATTAGAAAAACTACAACTCCCAGCTTGTCCTCACTGATAGTAGCGGGACACAAGCTGACAGTGGGAGGATTTTTCCTCAGCTGTGAGCCCTGCGCTCACAGCTGTCAATCAAGGAAGTGTGTCCATGACATAGGTGATGACGCATGGACACAGCAGGACTAGTATGTGTCCAATCAGGCAGGGGGGGGGGCAGTTGTTTGACTGGCTTTTTCAGTATGAAATACTGAAAATTTTCTAATGAAAGCAATTGCAAAACCTATTGGTTTACAACATATCAAAAGGTTTTTATCTGACAGTGCCCATTTAAACACATTAAATGGTGGACATCGACGCACCCACACAGAAAGTGCATCTTGAGTGGCATCCGAATACGTTTATGACTGTGCAAAAATGTATAGAGTAAAAGTGGTTGAGATGAGTAACACAAAGTAGGTTTGATGATAAAAAAAATATAGGATTCATTCTTATAGAATACATTATTAAAGGGGTATTCCAGGAATTCTTTTTATTTGACTATGCTACAGGGGCTGTAAAGTTAGTGTAGTTCATAATATAGTGTCTGTACCTGTGTGTGACGGTTTTCTCACAATTCTTCTGTGATTTTCACCCCAATATTTATTTTTAACAGCATACAAAATGACTGTTGTCTCAGATATTTCCCAGGTTGCAATGCGTCCGAGACCTGACTCACTAGTCAGCTGATGACAGGGAGCCTGTCTGCTTCAATGGGTGGAGAGAGATCAATCTGCAACTGATGCAACAGCTGTAGACACCCTGATTGAAAATCACAGGTCTTTTGAATGGATGCAGCTAATTTATGTTTCAATGGGTGGGGTGGCTGATGTGTGGGAGAGAGGATGAAAAATGGAATTATGGGATTTGTAGTCAAAAAAAGAAAAGTCAAACAGGAAATACCAGTTCGCAAAAAGCTAGCCACAGTATTATGGTAATCTCACAACATAGCCATGTAGCCCCAAGACAAGCGCAGATCCTTCCTAAGCATATCCATTACTGTCTGCCAGGTACGTATGAAAATCATCTTATGCTGGATAACCCCTTTAATGAAACATAAATAAAGGTTGTGATATTTACCAACAGCTTCTCAATTGTTTAGCTGACAATATTTATAAATGTTGTTAATAATGTATCATAAAGAGAATATTTAATCTGCAGCATATAATACAGAACACCATAGGATACATATTAATGTAACAGAATCTTGTCTACTGTAACCTTTATACTTTGCATTACCAATGCCAATGACAGACCTTAGGGGCCCCTAAAAAGATTAACCTTTAGTTTTCTACTAATCGCTACTTGACACCAAATGAAATCCTGCCTTATTTTTCGAGGCATATGGACAATGTACGTGAGGTGTAGTCCTGAGGCTGATGGCGTCTGAATTGTGCTTCTTGATCAGAGTCACTTAACCCAAGGAGTAGCTTCAGATATGTGTAAAGCTTATAGTACAAGCTTCTCATATAAGACACACATGTATGTAAAGGATTTAGAAGATATTAGTGGACATACAAGGGAACCATAATGCATTATGCTGTACAGCAGTGGTCTCAAACTGTGGCCCTCCAGATGTTGCAAAACTTCGACTTCCGCCAACGGCTGTCTGGGAATGCCAGGAGTTGAAGTTTTGCAACATTTGGAGGGCCACTGCTCTACATACTTTAATGTTCATAAAATAGACATTATTGTTCCTTTCATTTTAGGTCGGAGCAGTTTAAAACCTCCACCTCCCCGAACACTTAACACTTTAACCCATGTGTATAAGCTTAAAGGGGTACTCCGCTGGAAAACATTTTTTTTTTAATCAACTGGTGCCAGAAAGCTAAACAGATTTGTAAATTACTTCTGTTTAAAAATCTTAATCCTTCCAGTACTTATCAGCTGCTGTATACTACAGAGTAAGTTGATTTCTTTTTTTATTTCTTTTCTATCTGACCACAGTGCTCTCTGCTAACACCTCCCTCTATCCATTTTAGGAACTGTCCAGAGTAGGAGCAAATCCCCATAGCAAACCTCTCCTGCTCTAGACAGTTGATTTAAAAAAATATATATATGTTTTCCAGCAGAGTGCCCCTTCCTCAGTAACTATGTTGCTGCCCATCATTATTAAAAGCCGTAACTTGTAGACCACTATTCACACCAAATACTTTCTCTTCCTTATTCATAATCTTTCACCTGTTACTGGGCCCGAAGCAAATGCCATGCCTGCTATACTGGTAGTGGTGCCCTTGATTTAAAGGGGTACTCCTGTGGAAAACTTTTTTTTTTTTTTTATAAACTTGTGCCAGAAAGTTAAACAGATTTGTAAATCACTTCTATTAAAAAAAATCTTAATCCTTCCAGTACTTTTTAGGGGATGTACACTAAAGAGAAATAAAAATAAAAAAAAGGAATGCATTTCCTCTGATGTCATGACCACAGTGCTCTCTGCTGACCTCTGCTGTCCCTTTTAGGAACTTTCCAGAGCAGGAGAAAATCCCCATAGCAAACATATGCTGCTTTGGACAGTTCCTAAAATGGACAGCAGAGGTCAGCAGAGAGCACTGTGGTGATGACATCAGAGGAAATGCATTACTTTTTTAGATTTCTCTTTAGTATACATCCCCTAAAAAGTACTGGAAGGATTAAGATTTTTTAATAGAAGTGATTTACAAATCTGTTTAACTTTCTGGCACCAGTTGATTTAACCCCTTAAGGACTCAGCCCATTTTGGCCTTAAGGACTCAGACAATTTAATTTTTACGTTTTCATTTTTTCCTCCTCGCCTTCTAAAAATCATAACTCTTTTATATTTTCATCCACAGACTAGTATGAGGGCTTGTTTTTTGCGCGACCAGTTGTCCTTTGTAATGACATCACTCATTATATCATAAAATGTATGGCGCAACCAAAAAACACTATTTTTGTGGGGAAATTAAAACGAAAAACGCAATTTTGCTAATTTTGAAAGGTTTCGTTTTCACGCCGTACAATTTATGGTAAAAATGACGTGTGTTCTTTATTCTGAGGGTCAATACGGTTAAAATGATACCCATTATTACGTACTTTTCTATTATTGTTGCGCTTAAAAAAAATCACAAACTTTTTAACCAAATTAGTACGTTTATAATCCCTTTATTTTGATGACCTCTAACTTTTTTATTTTTCCGTATAAGCGGCGGTATGGGTTCTCATTTTTTGCGCCATGATCTGTACTTTTTTTTGACACCACATTTACATATGAAAAACTTTTAATTAATTTTTTATAATTTTTTTTTTAAATAAAATGCATTACAAAAGTAGGAATTTTTGACTTTTTTTTTTTTCGTTCACGCCGTTCACCGTACGGGATCATTAACATTTTATTTTAATAGTTCGGACATTTACGCACGCTGCGATACCAAATATGTCTATAAAAAAAAAATTACGCTTTTTGGGGGTAAAATAGGAAAAAACGGACGTTTTACTTTTTTATTGGGGGAGGGGATTTTTCACTTTTTTTTACTTTTACTTTTAAATTTGTTTACATTTTTTTTTACACTTGAATAGTCCCCATAGGGGACTATTCATAGCAATACCATGATTGCTAATACTGATCTGTTCTATGTATAGGACATAGAACAGATCAGTATTATCGGTCATCTCCTGCTCTGGTCTGCTCGATCACAGACCAGAGCAGGAGACACCGGGAGCCGCACGGAGGAAGGAGAGGGGACCTCCATGCGGCGTTATGAATGATCGGATCCCCGCAGCAGCGCTGCGGGCGATCCGATCATTCATTCAAATCGCAAACTGCCGCAGATGCCGGGATCTGTATTGATCCCGGCACCTGAGGGGTTAATGGCGGACGCCCGCGAGATCCCGGGCGTCGGCCATTGCCGGCGGGTCCCTGGCTGCGATCAGCAGCCGGGATCAGCCGCGCATGACATGGGCATCGCTCCGATGCCCGCGGTTATGCACAGGACGTAAATGTACGTCCTGGTGCGTTAAGTACCACCTCACCAGGACGTACATTTACGTCCTGCGTCCTTAAGGGGTTAAAAAAAAAAGTTTTCCACCGGAGTACCCCTTTAAAGCCCTTCAAAAGTTGCATAACTCTGGGCAATTGTGTTAGGTTATGGTACTAGACTTATTGCTTTACTTTTTCTTATTATGTTTTATGAATTTAAGGTGATCTATTCTATTTCAGGATCACATGACTCATTCAGTTATTGGGTTGACGAAAAATCTCCTGTTGGACCCGACCAGGCAACATCAATCAAACGTTTAGCAAAAATCTCCTTGGTAAAGAAACTTATGAAGAAATGGTCTGTTACCCAGAACTTAACTTTCAAGGAACAACTGGAGTCAGGTATTCGCTATTTTGACCTGCGGGTATCTTCTAAGCCAGAGGAAGCTGAAATGGAGATCTACTTCATACATGGCTTGTTTGGAATTAAAGTATGGGATGGACTGACAGAAATTAACACTTTCCTAACAAACCACAGCACTGAAGTTGTTTTGTTAGACTTTAACCACTTCTATGCAATGGAACATACACATCATTTGTATCTTGTGAATATGCTGCGGGAGGTGTTTGGCAGCAAACTCTGTATAGCTGACTGTGTTGAAAACATTACATTACAATACCTGTGGGAAAAGAAGTATCAGGTAGGCAAAGACTTCAGTTCTCTTCAATTAAAGCTACGCTAAAAATAAGATTATCATCTGACTTCAGGACTAGGACATTGTTGGAGAAGGTGGGAACAAGAATATTCAAAAATATGAGGGGTATATGGAAATTGTACAAGACAAATGTCTACTTACAAATTTCTTTCAGGAGAGATAAACACCATGGCGGAGTTTTTTCAAACCTTGTGCAGAGGAACAGTGGTGCAGATGCCCGTAGCAACCAGTCAGCTTTTATTATTTAGAGGCCTTTTTAAAAAGGAAGGCTGAAATCTTATTGGATGTTATTGGCAACTTATCCACTTTTTCTCCCATATATGTCTTTTGTTCTTTTACCCTACTGGAAAAAGAGAGTGTATGTTTATTTGAATGCGCATTGTCTTATTTGAGACAGGTATATACAGGGTGGGCCATTTATATGGATACACCTTAAAGGAGTAGTCCAGTGGTGAACAACTTATCCCCTATCCTAAGGATAGGGGATAAGTTGCAGATCACGGGGGGTCCGACAGCTGGGGCCCCCCGCAATCTCCTGTACGGGGCCCCGACAGCCAGCCGGCAGGGGGCGTGTCGACCTCCGAACGAAGCGGCGGCCGACACACCCCCTCAATACAACTCTATGGCAGAGCCGGAGTGCTGCCTTCGGCAATCTCCGGCTCTGCCATAGCGATGTATTGAGGGGGCGTGTCAGCCGCCGCTTTGTGCGGTGGTCGACACCCGTTATCTGGCCGGAGAGCCTGGCCCCCGTACAGAGAGATCGCAGGGGGCCCCAGCGGTCAGATCCCCCGCGATCTCAAACTAATCCCCTATCCTTAGGATAGGGGATAAGTTTTTCACCACTGGACTACCCCTTTAATAAAATGGGAATGGTTGGTGATATTAACTTTCTGTTTGTGGCACATTAGTATACGTGAGGGGGGAAACTTTTCAAGATGGGTGGTTTTTTCAATAGGAAGAGGGTCATGTGACACATCAAACTTATTGGGAATTTCACAAGAAAAACCATGATGTGCTTGGTTTTAACGTAACTTTATTCTTTCATGAGTTATTTACAAGTTATAACCACTTATAAAATGTGTTCAATGTGCTGCCCATTGTGTTGGATTGTCAATGCAACCCTCTTCTCCCACTCTTCACACACTGATAGCAACACCGCAGGAGAAATGCTAGCACAGGCTTCCAGTATCCGTAGTTTCAGATGCTGCACATCTCGTATCTTCACAGCATAGACAATTGCCTTCAGATAACCCCAAAGATAAAAGTCTAAAGGAGGTCAGATCGGGAGACCTTGGGGGCCATTCAACTGGCCCACGACGACCAATCCACTTTCCAGGAAACTGTTCATCTAGGAATGCTCGGACCTGACACCCATAATGTGGTGGTGCACCATCTTGCTGGAAAAACTCAGGAACGTGCCAGCTTCAGTGCATAAAGAGGGAAACACATCATCGTGTCACAATTTCACATATCCAGTGGCCTCTTCTCCCACTCTTCACACACTGATAGCAACACCGCAGGAGAAATGCTAGCACAGGCTTCCAGTATCCGTAGTTTCAGGTGCTGCACATCTCGTATCTTCACAGCATAGACAATTGCCTTCAGATGACCCCAAAGATAAAAGTCAAAGGGGGCCATTCTTCATCAATGGAAACCTCAAGGCCACTGGATATGTGAAATTGTGACACGATGATGTGTTTCCCTCTTTATGCACTGAAGCTGGCACGTTCCTGAGTTTTTCCAGCAAGATGGTGCACCACCACATTATGGGTGTCAGGTCCGAGCATTCCTAGATGAACAGTTTCCTGGAAAGTGGATTGGTCGTCGTGGGCCAGTTGAATGGCCCCCAAGGTCTCCCGATCTGACCTCCTTTAGACTTTTATCTTTGGGGTTATCTGAAGGCAATTGTCTATGCTGTGAAGATACGAGATGTGCAGCATCTGAAACTACGGATACTGGAAGCCTGTGCTAGCATTTCTCCTGCGGTGTTGCTATCAGTGTGTGAAGAGTGGGAGAAGAGGGTTGCATTGACAATCCAGGACAATGGGCAGCACATTGAACACATTTTATAAGTGGTCAGAAACTTGTAAATAACTCATGAAAGAATAAAGTTACGTTAAAACCAAGCACATCATTGTTTTTCTTGTGAAATTCCCAATAAGTTTTATGTGTCACATGACCCTCTTCCTATTGAAAAAACAAAAGTTGGATTCAAAATGGCGGCCATGGTCACCACCCATCTTGAAAAGTTTCCCCCCTCACATATACTAATGTGCCACAAACAGGAAGTTAATATCCCCAACCATTCCCATTTTATTAGGGTGTATCCATATAAATGGCCCACCCTGTAGTTAGGATTGAAAAAAAGAGTTAACTTATTTCCCTATTGTTTCCCTACTGTGTTAATTGAGAGGAAGGCAAAAACCCTTTGAGTCTGATGCCATTTGCCCCATAAGAGCAGAAAAATCCCTTTCCACCTGCGATATGACAATTGGAATAAATCCCCAGATCAACAATCTGTCCATAGCCTGTAATATTATTATCCTCCAGAAATGCATCCAGGCCCCTTTTGAATTCTGCTTACAGTAAAGAACCCTTGGTGTGTACAGGGAGAGAACCCTTGGTGTGTATATAGTTATTTGGTCCCCCATAAGCTGTCTTTTTTCTAAACTATATAACCCTAGTTTTGATAATCTTTCTGGGTACCATAGACCTCCTTTTCCCATTATTACTTTTTGAACCCTTTGCAGGTCCACTATATATTTCTTGTACACTGGTGCCCAGTACTGTACACAGTATTCTTTGTGTAGTCTGACTAGTGATTTGTACAGTGGTAGAATTATTTCCTTGTCGTAGGCATCTATGCTCCATGATTTTTTATTTTTTTTGGCTTGGCAGCATTGGACTGACTCTGGTTATCACAGTTTCAATTCCGTCTCACTAAAACTAATTTTCCATGTGTTTTTCATTTAGTAAACATTCCCAGCCTGGATTTTTCCTCCCCATGTGCATAACCTTACATTTATCAGTGTTGAACCTTATCTGCCACTTCCAAGCCCAAACCTCCAACCTATCCGGATACATTTGTAACAGTGCATTGTCCTCTATTGTGTTAACCACCTTACACAGTTTAAAATAATCTGCAAAGATCCTACTTTGCTTTTTGCTCCTGTTATATTATTGTATAGTGTATGTATATTGTGTGCCCTGTATAAATACCACTATCAGTTTCTAGAACTTTGTGCAAGCTGACAGGTTGTGGTACTAAGGTTGTGGTGAACTTACCCATTGTGTGTGCTGCCTTTTGGTTAGGCCACAGAGGTGCATAGCTTGCTGAATTTTGATATACCTGGTGTGTATTTGATTGGAAAGTGAGGATATAGTCTGCCATCCTTCTGTATTGGTTCCTGTAGCACAACATGTAGTGCTAGTGCTCAGCATACTTGATGGGTGCATGGAGGCAGAGATAATATTGCAGGTGGAGTTGCAGGACACCCTTCTATAACTAACTTGCACACTCATTCTGGACACACGCAGAAAGTCTTGTTTTTGTTGTCTTTAAGGGGGGAGAATCCCTTTAGGTTTCTAGAAAACTCTTTCCGAAGGCAGAAGAATAAGCTTAAAGGGGTACTCCAGTGGAATTTTTTTTTAAAATGAACTGGTGCCAGAAAGTTAAACATATTTGTAAATGACTTCTATTTAAAAATCTTAATCATTCCAGTACTTATCAGCTGCTGTATGCTACAGAGGGAGTTGTATAGTTATCTCCTTTATGACCACAGTGCTCTCTGCTGACACCTCTGTCCATGTCAGGAGCTGTCCAGAGTAGGAGCAAATCCCTAAAGCAAACCTCTCCTATTCTGTACAGTTTCTGTTAAGGATTAAGATTTTTTTAATAAAAGTAATTTACAAATCTGTTAATTTTCTGCTACCAGTTGATTAGAAAAATGTTATTTTCTACCGGAGAACCCCTTTAAAGAGAAGGAAAGAGAGTGTGAGTGGCACCGGACAAGAAAAACAAGAGCCTTTTAGTTCAATGGCAAAGGAAGGAGGAAATATTATCAACATACATATTGCCATCATACTGTTACTAACCAAATCCTGTATACTGAGACCAATACTACCAATAATACCAGTATACAAGGAGGAATATTAACACTATACATATTACCATCATACTGTTACTGACCAAATCCTGTATGCCTAGACCAATATTACCAATAATACCAGTACACTAGGAGGAAATATTCCCCCCCATACAGTAACCATATAGTGGTAGATATTAGCTCTACACAGGCTCTGCAGACCATATAATTGAGTACATACAGTTACATCAGGTGACGTCTTCTCTGATCGGAGTCGTTCACTTTTCTTCTTCTTCCGGCCCAGACCGTTAGGACCTTCTTCCTTTCACAACTCGTCTCCACAGAACCTGCCAGACTAACATTTTAGGCTCCGCACATTTCCTGCACCTATAACGCTCCATACAGTAATAATAGAGTGGCTAGATAAGTGGGTTGGGGAAGAGTAGGTAGGTCCATCCCCCACCCATTAGGTAGTTAGGTCACTCCAGAAAGTTGACAGGCCCCTTTACATAGTTTCCCTCATTACACAGGTGCCCAGAGTAGGGAGGTACCATCTGTAGGTAGGTCCCCGTGTAGATAGTTACTCCCTGTATGCAGTAGCAGCCCCCTATAAGTAGGGGTTACTCCCTGTAGGTAGGTCCCCCTGTATATAGTTGCAGCCCCCCATATACATTGGCATCCCCTTTTATGTAGTAATCGAAGCAGCCCCCTTAGGTCATAATAACCAGCAGCTCCCTTAGGTAGTAATAGCCAGCAGCACCCCTTAGGTGGTAATAGCAGTAGCCCTGTTGGGTAGTAATCAGTAGCCTCCTTAGATAGTAATAGCCAGCAGCCCCCTTAGGTATTAATAGTAATAGCCCCCTTAGGTAGTAATCAGTAGCCCCATTAGGCAGTAATCAGTAGCCCCCATAGGTAGTTATCAGTAGCCCCCCTAGGTAGTTATCAGAAGCCCCCTTAGGTAGTCATCAGTAGCCCCCTTAGCAAGTAATCAATAGCCCCCTTAGGTTGTTATCAGTAGCCCCCTTAGGTAGTTATCAGTAGACCCCTTAGGTAGTAATAAGTAGCCCCAATAGGTAGAAATCAGTAGCCCCCTTAGGTAACAATAGAAAAAAAACAACAAAAAACATATTTACCTTCCTCCCGGTCTATGGCCTCTTCTGGCATGATGATGACGTCATTCATGTGCCGGAGCGTTGAGGACGGAAGCCCGGGCTTCTTGTCAGCGTCTGCATATTGTGGGCGGCCCACAAGAGTGATTGACAGGGTGAGGAGCCAATGACTCTTCACTCTGTCAATGAGCCGAGCCCGAGCGCTGCATTGAACTGTAGGCGCGTCTGTAAGAATGTTGTGTAAACAGCTGTCCCCTGCTTCTGTGCTGCCGCAGCTGCAGGGGGGTGCAGCAAGGCCCCTTACTGGCAAACTAGCTGACAGTGGCCCTTTCTGTGCAATTCAATTAAAAAATATAGGAATGTGGGTGCACTACTGTGGTAGATGTATACAATGACATTGGCTATCCCTCAACACTGATGTTAAAATTGAGACATTCGCCAGTGTATCCTTATATGAAGGATACACCAGAGCCCGCACACCAACGCCAAGGTTTCTCAAAATGGCGCGGGACCTACGCTAATCCTACCTGTGCTTGATAAGGAAAACAGAGGCCAGTGGGCAATTACGGCAGCATTCGGTCGACTCACAACTTCCTCCCAAATACCCTCCAGCGTGACTGAGCACACATGCAGTGGGAGGAGGGAGGCAAGTTGCAAGCCCCACCTGAGTTGGCTAATATGGGTGCATAGCCTCACAGGTGCTACCGGGGGCTGATTACAAACGGGGTGCCCCGTGCACCTGTGAGGCTATGCACCCATATTAACCAACTCAGGTGGGGCTTGCAACTTGCCTCCCTCCTCCCACTGCATGTGTGCTCAGTCACGCTGGAGGGTATTTGGGAGGAAGTTGTGAGTCGACCGAATGCTGCCGTAATTGCCCACTGGCCCCTGTTTTGCTTATCAAGCACAGGTAAGATTAGCGTTAGGTCCCACGCCATTTTGAGAAACCTTGGCGTTGGTGTGCGGGCTCTGGTGTATCCTTCATATAAGGATATACTGGCGAATGTCTCAATTTTAACATCAGTGTTGAGGGATAGCCAATGTCATTGTATACATCTACCACAGTAGTGCACCCACATTCCTGTATTGTATTATTCTTATTGTTACAGATCCACACCGTTTATCTGGTGTAGGATTCTATAGTGGCACCTGTAGTCCGCTGCAGGCATCCTCCATTGTATGCATTTTTATGTTGGGGATTGCCCCTAGCAATGGACTACAAGGGCAGGATCTGCTCCCCCCAGTATAAATGCACAACCGCATTTGGGGTTGAGCATCTCCAGCCATTTGAGACCACGTTTTTTGTTGTTTGTTTACAATTCAATAAAAAGGCTGAATGACACCTTTAAAGGGGTACTCCGGTGCTTACACATCTTATCCTCTATCCAAAGGATAGGGGATAAGATGCCTGATCGCGGGCGTCCCGACGCTGGGGATGCCCGGGATCATGCACGAGGCACCCCGTTTGTAATCAGCCCTCGGAGCGTGTTCGCTCCGGGTCTGGTTACGGTCAACTGCACGGCCGGCGGTGTGTGACGTCACGCCTCCGCCCCCATGTGACGTCACGCTCCACCCCTCAATACAAGCTTACGGGAGGGTGCGTGATAGCTATCACGCCCCCTCCCGTAGGCTTGCATTGAGGGGCGGAACGTGACATCACATGGGGGCAGAGGCGTGACGTCACACGCCACCGGCCCTGCGGTCGCCGGTAATCAGACCCGGAGCGAACACGCTACGGGTGCTGATTACAAATGGAGTGCCCCGTGCATGATCACGGGCATCCCCAGCGGCGGGACTCCCGCGATCAGGCATCTTATCCCCCTAAGATGTGTAAGCACCGGAGTACCCCTTTAAGGGTCCGTGTTTGAGACACTGGTTGCCACTTTAAGGTGATTGAGAACTTTGAGACCAGAATAAGAGGATCCTGGGTCTAGAGGTGTAATCAGTGGTGGGGAAATCCCGGATGACTGGAGGTTTGACTTAATCAGGGGCACAGACCTGTGTCTTTGCTTTTGTGTCCAGACTAGAACTGTTTGAGCTAGTGATAGTGCACACTTTGCAGGTTAAGTAAAAGATCAGCATACCCAAGGAGTGACAGAAAGAGTGCACAGAAGCACCATCTAAGGCTGGGTTCACACTACGTTTTCCCCCATACGGGAGCGCATACGGCAGGGGGGAGCTAAAACCTCGCGCTCCCGTATGCCTTCGTATGCGCTCCCGTATGTCATTCATTTCAATGAGCCGGCCGGAGTGAAACGTTCGGTCCGGTCGGCTCATTTTTGCGCCGTATGCGCTTTTACAACCGGACCTAAAACTGTGGTCAACCACGGTTTTAGGTCCGGTTGTAAAAGCGCATACGGCGCAAAAAGCTCCCTCCTGCCGTATGCGCTCCCGTATGGGGGAAAACGTAGTGTGAACCCACCCTAACAAAGCATATATAAAAAAAAAACGTGCTAATAGCATAGAAGCTGTGCCATTAATCTGTTCATTTATGTTATGGGGGAAGAAATAGACTAGCAGTATTTTACTTTACTTTTTAAAGAAGTCAGACCACATATAAAGTATTGTGTTCAATTTTGGTCATCTGTATATAAGAAGGACATGATTGAATTGAAGAGGGTGCAGAGGAGGGTGACAAGGATAACTGATGGTGTAGGACCAAGACAGGTTATCAAGCTTGGGGCTATTTAGTTTGGAGAAAAGACGCCTTAGGGGCGGTCTGATCACAATGTACAAATATATGAATGGACAGTACAGAGATCTTTTTAGTGATCTTTTTATACCTAGGCCGGTGACCATGACAAGGGGGCATCCTCTATGTCTAGATGAAATGAGGTTTCACCATCATCACAGACATGGATTTTTTACTGTAAGGCTAGGTTCACACTGTGGAATTTTGGGGCAGAATTTCTGTCGGAGATCAAGCTGGCGGCACTAGGACCGCGCGGACTACATTGCCGTCCCCATAGATTTCAATGCATTTCTGAGCAGATCTCCCAAAAGATCCACCCAGAAATGCATTGCCGTCTATGGGAACGGCAATGCAGTCCGTGTGGTCTTAGTGCCACTGGCTAAATCTCTGGCAGAAATTCTGCCCAGAAAATCTGTAGTGTGAACCTAGCCTAAGAGCAGTGAGACTATGGAACTCTCTGCCACATGATGTTGCGATGTCTGACTCACTAAACAATTTCAAGGAAGGCCTGGATGTTTTTTCTGGAAGAATATTATAGGTTGTGGATACTAGATTTATGAGGATAGAACATTGATCCAGGGATTTATTCTCATTGCCATATTGGAGTGGGGAAGACATTTTTCCTTTGTTATAGGGCAAATGGCATCAGCCTCAAAGATTTTTTTTTCTTCCTCTGGATCAATGCAGTAGGGTTTTCATTTGAACTTTATGGACTCTTTTTTTTCAACCTTATGAACTATGTAAGCACTCAGAATTGTTCTTCTAGCCCATATCATGCACACTCACCATCACTAGTCCCACAGTGCCAGTTTTTTATTCCAGCATAGCTGTATCCATGTGTTTCAGTGCTGTAACTTGGTCATGTGATCACCAGTCTGAACACAGTGTTTAAAGGGGTTATCCACCATAAGGTGATTTTAGTACATACCTGGCAGACAGTAATGGACATGCTTAGGAAGGATCTGCGCTTGTCTTGGGGCTAAATGGCTATGTTGTGAGATTACCTTAACACTGTGGCTAGCTGTTTGTGAACTGGTATTTCCTGTTTGACTTTTCTTTTTTTGACTACAAATCCCATAATTCCATCTTCCTCCCTTTCACACATCAGCCACCCCACCCATTGAAACATAAATGAGCTGCATCCATTCAAAAGACCTGTGGTTTTCAATCAGGGTGCCTACAGCTGTTGCATTAGTTGCAGATTGATCTCTCTCCCACCAAGCGATTGCTCCACACATTGAAGCAGACAGGCTCCCTGTCATCAGCGGACTAGTGAGTCAGGTCTCGGCCGCATTGCAAGTTGGGAAAAATCACAGGTACACACAATATATTATGAACTACACTAACTTTACAGCCCCAGTAGCATAGTCAAATAAAAAAAATTCCATGAATACACCTTTAATGTGTCAGAGGAGGTGGTAAGTCCTGGGTCAGCTGACTTACGGTGAACTACAGAGAGACTACATCACCTACCAGATCCCTAGCTCCACTTGTATGCTGCAGCTCTTTCCGATCGGGATATATATATAGTAATTTTACAATCCCTTGACGCTATGTTCACAATTGGTATTTTTTATGTGATTTTTCCTGTACTTATCAGCTGCTGTATACTACAGAGAAAGTTGTATAGTTCTTTCCAGTCTGACCACAGTGCTCTGCACTGACACCTCTGTCCATGCCAGGAACTGTAGAAAGTAGAAGTAGAAACAAATTCCCATAGCAAACCTCTCCTCTGGACTACTCAATTTCCTCTGTAGTATACAGCAGCTGATAAGTACTGAAAGTGTTAAGATTTTAAAATAGAAGTAAATTGAAGTGTACAAATCTGCTTAACCCTCTGGCACCAGTTGATTTGAAAACATTTGTTTTCCACTGGAGTACCCCTTTAATGCGATTGCACAAATCGCAATAAGAATGCATTGCTTTTACAGCGTTTACAGCTTTCTGTGGGATATGCTGGAAGTCGAATCCCTGTAAGCCCTACATTAAAAATACAAGAAATAAAGGATGTGCTGCCAGCATTATATAACAGGAGTTCTTTTGGGGTCTATACTTTTGGCAACAACAAGGGAACATATACAATAGTAGGCTGAGATGTGTCAGGCAATGGAGAAGTTTGCTAATCCTTTAAATATTCCTGGTTCTATGGGAATAGCAGATCCAGACCAATCTTATTAGGACATTCATTAATACAATGTAACTCCAAGTCAATCACACTTCTGTGAAATCACACTGTCCACTCAGGTAGCAACACTGATTGACAATCAATTTCACATGCTGTTGTGCAAATGGAACAGACAACAAGTGGAAATTATAGGCAATTAGCAAAACACCAGGTGTACAACCCACACAAGTGGTTCAGGTATTACAGCTCATCCAGGATGGCACATCAATGCGAGCTGTGGCAATAAGGTTTGCTGTGTCTGTCAGCGTAGTGTCCAGAGCATGGAGGCGCTATCAGGAGACAGGCCAGTACATCAGGAGACGTGGAGGAGGCCGTAGGAGGGCAACTTCCCAGAAGAAGGACCACTACCTCCGCCTTTGTGCAAGGAGGAGCACTGCCAGAGCAATGCAAAATGACCTCCAGCAGGCCACAAATGTGCAAGTGTCCACTCAAACGGTCAGAAACAGACTCCATGAGGGTGGTATGGGGGCCCGACGTCCACAGGTGGGGGTTGTGCTTACGTGCAGGACATTTGGCATTTGCCAGAGAACACAAAGATTGGCAAATTCGCCACTGGTGCCCTGTGCTCTTCACAGATGAAAGCAGGTTCACACTGAGCACATGTGACAGACGTGACAGAGTTTGGAGACAACATGGAAAACGTTTTGCTGCCCGCAATATCCTTCAGCATGACCGGCTTGGGGGTGGGTCAGTAATGGTGTGGGGTGGTATTTCTCCTTGCCAGAGGTAGCCTGACTGCCATTAGGTACCGAGATCAGATCCTCAGACCCCTTGTGAGACCATATGCTGGTGCGGTTGGCCCTGGGTAACTCCTAATGCAAGACAATGCTAGACCTCATGTGGCTGGAGTGTCAGCAGTTCCTGCAAGAGGAAGGCATTGATGCTATGGACTGGCCCACCCATTCCCCAGACCTGAATCCGGGTGAGCAGAGCTGGGACTTCTTGTCTCGCTCCATCCACCAATGCTACGTTGCATCACAGACTGTCCAGGAGTTGGCCACCTCATCAGGAGCATGCCCAGGAGTTGTAGGGAGGTCATACGGGCACGTGGAGGCCACACACACTACTGAGCCTCATTTTTACATGTTTTAAGGACATTACATCAAAGTCATATCAGCCTGTAGTGTGGTTTTCCACTTCGATTTTGAGTGTGACTCCATATCCAGATCTCCATGGGTTGATAAATGTGATTTCCATTGATAATTTTTGTGTGATTTTGTTGTCAGCACATTCAACTATGTAAAGACGAAAGTATTTCATACGATTAGTTCATTAATTCTTATCTAGGATGTGTTATCTTAGTGTTCCCTTTATTTTTTTGAGCAGTGTATAAATGACCAGAGGTCTTACCAGACAGAGAAATGTAGCAAATGTCAGGCATACTATATAAAAAGATGTCACTACCGTATAAAAAAAATAAAGGAACAGTTAGGATGTCAATATTTCCTCTTTATTTTTGTAGCAAAAGAAAACTGTAATTAGCAACTTACAGCTGCGTCCTCATGATTCGTACTAGCTAGATTGTATACATTTTCAAGGAGCACCTTTGTGTGTGTGTGTGTGTGTGGGGGGGGGGGGGGGGGGGGGTTGTATGCCACAGGAGGCCCCAGCTCAGACAAGATCCAAGCCAGGAAGCCTGCATCAGCGAGTGCCCGCTCCCGGACCGCAGCTAGCAGGGAATCAGCCATACGTCAGATGGAGAAGACTCTTCTCCTCTGGTAGCTCCGCACTGAGTTAGATAAAGGGGGAGGGACTTGTATAAATACAGGAGAGGGGTAGACCTGCCCCTTCCTGCTGAGCACTGCCCCACAAGCCCCACAAGGTTCCAGATCTACCGATCTAGACGTGGCATGTCCCGGTCAGAGGGCCGGTCGACCTACGCGGACAGCCGGTCCAGTGCGGTTGCTGATCCCGTTGTTGCTGCATCCTCAGCGGTTCCTGAATTGCCTTCGCTTGTTTCAGTGCTCCCTCCTGGCCAGGAGGTGGTGGTGCCTCCCTCAACTTCATCTCAGCCTACTGTCGGTGAGTTCGATTTTGCTGGGGCTTGGGGTTCCGGTGGTGGGCAATCTGCCTTGATTCCGGCTCTTAGCGCTTTGCTGGCACAGTTGAAGCTGTGTTCATCAGAGGCCGGGGTTAGAGTCCCTCCTTCAGCGAAGCGGGTTCAGTCTCTGCCTAGGGTGGGCCTCCATAAGGAGGCTTTCTTTTGTGCGATTAGCCCCTTGGGGGCCCATGTTGATTCTGGTGTCCGGCAGAAGATCTGGGATAATCAGTATGTGGATCTGTGGTCTTTGGTGTCTGTGGATTAGGGTACAGTGGACAAGGAGTGCAGGCCCTACTCAGAGAAGCCTGGTGACGGTTGCAGACTTTTTCTGTTGTCGACTGCATCATGGGTCAGACACATCACAAGCGGTGCTCTGAGCTCTTTGTCTAAGCATGAGTGCTCCACCTGCGTGGGCTCGCATGCTGCAGTCCGCTGCCCGAAGCCAGCCAAGCCGGCTGAGAAGGGTGCAGGTCCCTCTGATGAGAGAGACTCCAGTGAGTGTGGCCGCGATGTGGCCATGGCTAGATCGCTAACCCAACAGATCTGATGCGGAGCAGCTGCATTTGGGTTTTTTGTACGATTTCTTTATTCTGAATGTTCCTTCTGTTTTTCCGGTTAAGTCCTATAATTTGTTGTCTGCCCGAGGTTCTTCAGAATTAGGTGGAGAAGAAAGTCAATTTGGGGCGCATCGAGGGCCCCTTTTCCTCCCTTCCTTTTGAAAATCTATGGGTCTCAGCTGGGTGTGGTTCCCAAAAAGTACAGTGGTAAATTCCACCTCATCCATCACCTATCTCACCCCCAGGGTATGTCGGTGAATGATGGCATTTCTAAGGAGGAGTAATCGGTGTCCTATTTATTTTTTGACAGGGTCGTTATGTTGGTCAGGAGGGCGGGTTGGGAAGCCCTGTTGGCGAAGTCTGATATTGAATCCACCTTCATGCTTCTCCCGGGTTCATCCTGAATGCTATCACCTTCTGGGCTGTTATGCGGGAGAGTTTTTTGATTATGATACCTATTTGCCCATTTGCTGTTCCATTTCGTGCCACTATTTTGTTATGTTTAGTAGCTTTTTGGAATGGGTGATGTGTCATGAAATTGGTTGCCTATCCTTTATTCATTATTTGGATGATTTCTTGGTTATTGGCCCGGGCGGATCCCCGCAATGTCAGTTTTTGTTGAATTATTTTTGTTCCCATGTGAGTATTTTTGGCATTCTGCTTTCTGCTGAGAAGACAGAAGGTCCGGTGACCACTTTGTCCTTTTTGGGTATTGAAATAGTTTCTGTCTCCATTGTTTTTCACCTTCCGGCCAATAAGTTGCCCAAGTTGGAGGTTTTTGTTGGGTCTCCAAGATTTCCCTTAAACTTCAGTCTTTATTAGGATTGTTGGTTTTTGCTTGCAGAATCATGCCAATGGGCAGGGTTTTGTCATGCAGTTTTTCATTGGCCACCTAGGGTGTCCGCAGACCGGAACACCACATTTTTTTTACCTCATCTTTCAAGTTGGACTTGTTGGTGTGGCCTGAATTTTTGCGCCATTACAACAGTTGCACATGTTTGCAGTTTCCTGAAGTTAGCAACAATGAGTTGGCCCTTTTTACCGATGTGGCTGCGTCAGTTGGTTACGGAGCCATTCTGGGCACTGACTGGAGTGCCGAGTCCTGGCCTCAATTTTGGCGGGAGGAGGGGTTTTGTCAACACCTTACCCTCCTTTAGCTTTTCCCCATCATCGTGGCGGTCAAATGGTGAGGTTGCAGGATCTGGGATCGTAAGCTGTGGTTTTGGATGGACAACCTCAGTGTGGTCCACTGTAATAATGGGTTGTCTTCCACCTCTCGGCTGATTTTGGCTCTGCTGAGGCATCTGGTCATGAGGTGTCTGGAGTATAATATCTGGTTCCGTTCTCGAAATGTGCCTGGTGTGGAGAATGTTCTGGCTGACTCTTTGTCTCGCTTTCATTTTCAGGAATATCAAGATTGTGTCTGGGACAGCCCAGGAGGGTCTACCTTCCCCACTGCCACTGTGGGACTTGGGGATGACAGACAGATTCCGCTCATTTCTTCATCTGAGGTACCCGCCAATTGGTCCGGTCATGGTAAGTTGTGGAGGGATTGGCTGGTGGTGGCGGGGGACAGGGATGTTATGGCAGGAGATGGGGTTCCTTTTTACGTGACAGTGGATTAGCTGTTGGTTCATTTGGGGGTTTCCGCCTTAGTTGCTAGGTTACGGCGGGGTGGGGTTCCATCTGAAGCTTAGTGGCTAAGCTGATGTTTCCAAGGTTTTTCGCTTGCAGCAAGTTTTGAATGGTTGACAACGCGTCCGTTAGAAGGCCGATATCTTTTTTCCATGTTGGAGTCCCTAGCCCAGGTCTCTGGGTGCATTTGCTTCTCTCCGTATGAGGGGCTGATATTTCGTACCTCTTTTTTCGGTGCGCTGCGAGTTGGGGAGCTTGTCCCGGCCTCCAATGGGGTATCGGGCAGTCTGTTGCGGGATGATGTCCTCTTAGCCAATGAGGTTGTGCAGCTTCATGTCCAGCATTCAAAAACTGACCAGGCGGTGTTGGTTTGTGGCTTCCGCTGCGAGCGGTAGGGGGTCCGGTTTGTCTGGTTTCCCCCGCAATGAGCTACCAGTTTACCTCGGTTTTTAAGAAGTGTTTGGCTGCGGTGGGGGCACTGGTTTCCAATTTTGGGACGCATTCAATTAATATTTATTGGAGCCGCCACTGGGTGGGTTTTCCGGTGGCGGATATTCAGAGAATTGGTAGGTGGAAGTCAGGATGCTATGCTTGCTATATTCGCCCGGAGTTGCTGCTTTAATGTTTTTCTTTGTACGCCGTTCGCAGTGGTACATATATTGGGGCCCTCTTACATCTTCAGGGCGGACCAGAGGGCCTCTTGTCCCCCAGGTGGAAGGTCGTTGGGTCGGAGATAGTTACAAGGGTTACCTCGCAGGGGTTCCGAGATGCTGGGGTAGTTGAAAGGGCCCAGAGGACTGTCCTGAATGTCGCACTACGTGTGATCCATTGCGGGTGTTGTGGTGTGCCATCGCGTTATGACGCACAATGGAATTCATTTGAATGATATAGGGTTAGATATATTCCTCTCAGTGTTACATGACGAAATAGAACAATCTTTGTTTGTGATGGGTGGGGGTCAGAGCTCAGTATAGGATACTCGGGCTCCTCCTGTCTCGGTGGAGGAATGTCAATAAAAGGAGAATGGAGGGAGAAGGCAGATTGCCCGTCGGTCAAGTCGGTGGCTGGCAACGTGCTTCACCCACCTCAGGACGGCAACCCATGGGAGGTTGAAGAACTGTCCAGAGTAGGAAAAAATCCCCATAGAAAACCTATGCTGCTCTGGACAGTTCCTAAAATGGACAGAGATGTCAACAGAGAGCACTGTGGTCATGATGTCAGCAGAGAGCATTGTGTTCCAAAAAGAAAATAATTTCCTGTGTAGTATACAGCAGCTAATAAGTACTGGAAGGATCAAGATTTTTTAATAGAAGTAATTTACAAATCTTAACTTTCTGGCACCAGTTGACGAAAAAAAAAAAAAGTTTTCCACCGGAGTACTCCTTTAAAGTTATTTATTTAAAATAAAGCTGTGGCCGACTCCCATCGTCCATCAAAAGTTACCAAGTGCAGTGTCTTTATTTTAGGGGGGCTTATCCCCTGGGGTTTTAAGGGGTAGTCGTATCCACCTAGTGTTACAATTGTGTGTATTGTGGGCCATGTTTGTTACAGTTTGAGAGAAGTTCACTTAGTCTTTGCATTGTGTGTCTGTGTGTGTGCCACACTAAGCATGGACAACAGAAAGAGGAGAAGAGAACTGTCTGAGGACTTGAGAACCAAAATTGTGGAAAAATATCAACAATCTTAAGGTTACAAGTCCATCTCCAGAGATCTAGATTTGCCTTTGACCACAGTGCGCAACATTATCAAGAAGTTTGCAACCCATGGCACTGTAGCTAATCTCCCTGGGCATGGACGGAAGAGAAAAATTGATGAAAGGTGTCAACGCAGGATAGTCCGGATGGTGAATAAGCAGCCCCAAACCAGTTCCAAAGATATTCAAGCTGTCCTGCAGGCTCAGGGAGCATCAGTGTCAGTGCGGACTATTCGTCGACATTTAAATGAAATTAAACGCTATGGCAGGAGACCCCGGAGGACCAAATTGCTGACACAGAGACATAAAAAAGCAAGATTACATTTTGCCAAAATGAACTTGAGTAAGCCAAAATCCTTCTGGGAAAATGTCTTGTGGACAGATAGAGCTTTTTGGTAAAGCACATCATTCTACTGCTTACCGAAAACAGAATGAGGCCTACAAAGAAAAGAACACAGTACCTACAGTGAAATATGGGGAGGTTCAATGATGTTTTGGGGTTGTTTTGTTGCCTCTAGAACTGAATGGGTGCCTTGAATGTGTCCAAGGCATCATGAAATCTGAGAATTACCAACGGATTTTGGGTCGCACTGTACAGCCCAGTGTCAGAAAGCTGGGTTTGCATCCGAGATCTTGGGTTTTCCAGCAGGACAACGACCCCAAACATATGTCAAAAAGCACCCAGAAATGGATGGCAATAAAGCACAGGAGAGTTCTGAAGATTAGTCCAGATCTAAATTCCATTGAACACCTGTGAAGAGATCTTAAAATTGCTGTTGGGAAAAGGCGCCCTTCCAATAAGAGAGACCTGGAGCAGTTTGCAAAGGAAGAGTGGTCCAACATTCTGACTGAGAGGTGAGAAGCTTATTGATGGTTATAGGAAGCGACTGATTTCAGTTGTTTTTTCCAGCTTATTGATGGTTATAGGAAGCAACTGATTTCAGTTTTTTTTTCCAAAGGTTGTGCAACCAAATATTAAGTTAAGGGTGCTAATAATTTTTTCCAGACCATTTTTGGAGTTTGGTATGACATTATGTCCAATATGCTTTTTTTCCTCCCTTTTTTGGTTTAGTTCCAATACACACAAAGGTAGTAAACATGTGTATAGCAAAACATGTGTTACTGCAATCCTTTTCTGTGAGGAATACTTAATTTTCTTGAAAAATGTCAGGGGTGACAACATTTACGGTCATGACTGTAAATGTGTGTGTTTGCTTTTTACCGTTTGTTGCATTATCCTGTGGCTTCCTGTCATTTGTGAAAATTTGTGCCACATAATAAATTTTGCGCAGCGATCAGAATAAATCCCTGGATCAACTTTCTGTCCTTATAATTCTAATATCCATAACCTGTAATGTTACTACTCTCCAAAAATGCATCCAGGCCTCTGTTGAACTCTTTTACAGAGTTCACCATGACCACTTCCTGTGGCAGAGTTCCATCGTCTCACTGCTCTTACAGTAAAGAACTCCCGTCTGTGCAGGTGTAGAAACCTTCTTTTCTAGGATGCCCTCTTGTTATAGAGGAAAAAAGGAGGAGAAAAAACAACTGGGTGCTCCCTGTGTAGTATTTCTTAGAAAGTGGATGATGAAAATACCTGCCACCAACACCCAAGGTGACCTACTGACCTTGAGTCGATATGCACAGAGGTGTGTGGGGCCTCTGTGGTATGGTGGGGGGTAACAAAATGGAGATTGCAACTGTCTGCTGCTCTCACCCCTTATTTTTCCGTATTCCCGAGGGAGACGGAGAATGATGCCAGTGTGAAGAATGAAAAATGTTTTTGTTTTTTTTAGAGTGCTACTGTGTGGCGATGGGGGTCAAATGAAACAGAGGTATGAGCCAGCACTTACGCAGGACTAACTTTTATTAGAAAAAGAAGTCAAAAGGTAAAACAAGACAACGCGTTTCGGCGCTCACTCGTGCCTTCCTCAGGTCCACAATCACAAATCTGTGTAGTCCTGGCCAGGGTTCCTGCAGGCAGGCTCTTGTTATAGATACAGTCCTGGGTATAAAGAGGTCATGGGAGAGATCTTTGTATTGCCCCTGATATACAGTATTTATGCATAGATATTAGGTCATCTTTTTTCTAAACTAAATGACCCTAATACTGATAATATTTCTGGGTACTGTTGTCCTCCCATTCCCCTATTACTCTGGTTTCCCCTCTCCAGCTCCACTATATCTTTCCATGTGTGGTCTGACTAGTAATTTGTACAATGGTAGAATTATTTCCTTGTAGTGGGCATCTATGCCCCTATTGATGCACCCCATGATTTTATTTCCTTTGCTACGAGCTGCCTGACACTGGTCCCTACAGTTTAATTTACTGTTGGCAACAAATCCTAAGTCCTTTTTCCAAATTAGGTGTCCCCAGTATTTTCCCATTTAACCCCTTTTTCCTCCTTACCTTTTAAAAATCATAACCCTTTCAGTTTTGCACCTAAAAATCCATATGATGGCTTATTTTTTGCACCACCAATTCTACTTTGTAATGACATCAGTCATTTTACCCAAAAATCCACAGCAAAATGGAAAAAAAATTATTGTGCGTCGAAATTAAAGAAAAAATGCCATTTTGTAGCTTTTGGGGGCTTCCGTTTCTACGCAGTACATTTTTCAGTGAAAATGACACCTTATCATTATTCTGTAGGTCCATACGATTAAAAGGATACCCTACTTATATAGGTTTGATTTTGTCGTACTTGTGGAAAAAATCATAACTACATGCAGGAAAATTTATACATTTAAAATTGTCTTCTGACCCCTATAACTTTTTTATTTTACTGCGCATGGGGTGGTATACCATTTTTGTATTGATCTGACTTTTTGATCGCTTTTTATTCATTTTTTCATGATATAGAAAGTGACTAAAAATACGTTATTTTGAACTTTGGAATTTTTTTGCGCGTACGCCATTGATCGTGCGGTTTAATTAATTATATATTTTTATAGTTTGGACATTTACGCACGCGGTGATACCACATGTTTATATTTATTTTTCTTCACATGTTTTTTTACGGGAAATTATTTGGACTTTTATTATTTGGACTTTTATTAGGGAAAGAGTTAAATCATATTTATTAACTTTTTTTGACACTTTTTTTTGCAGTGTTATAGCTCCCACAGGGAGCTATAACACTGCACACACTGATCTTTTACACTGATCACTGCAAAGCCATAGCTTTGCATTGATCAGTGTTTTATCAACGGGCAATTGCTCAAGCCTGCATCTCAGGCTTGGAGCAATCAATCGCCGAACGGACATGCCGGAGGAAGGTAAGAGGACCTCCGTTCGCGTCCTAGCTGATTGGGACACCGTATTTTTACTGCGGTGGTCCCGATCAGCCTCGCTGAGCCGCCGGGAAGCTTTTACTTTCGTTTTAGACTCGGCATTCAACTTTGAACGCTGCGCACTATTAGCCCCGCGTCCGGCTTCAGTTACATGCCGGGACCGACACGATATGACACGGGGTCAGCACGTTACCCCTCGTTATATCGCGGGAGCCAGCCAAGCACGTAAATATACGTCCTTGGTCGTTAAGGGGTTAATACATGTTTCCAGCCTTGGTTTTCCTCCCCATGTGCATTACCTTACGTTTATCAGTGTTGAACCTCATCTGCCCAATTCTCCAACCTATCCAGATCCATTTGTGCTCCACTGAATGCAACTCGGGAAGGTCAGAATGAATGGTAATCATGGGTTTTCAAACTATTTGAGACTTTTTGACTGCTTTGTAGTTTAAACACTGTTATGGATTATAGACTAATATAGGTATTATAAATGCGAGAATTGACACGTCAGCTAACAAGATTGCTTATAATGTGTAGAACAACATTCCTTGGATTGTACGTAATGCACCTGCGTATATACCTAGTACACCACCCACGCTCTGCTTTAGAATGGAATGTGCCTCCTAGTGCTTTCACAGTAAACATGTACCACAGTATATTATCTTCTGACATTGTCACATATCTTTTTTTAGTTCCTAAAATCCCCTTTGTGTGAACTGTTTATCTTTTCTGGTACTTTTGTTAGACCTTGTACATATAAATGTGCTACTCCATACAAAATGTCCCCAATTGTTAAAGAATTCCTTCCTATTAGCAAAACAAGATGACTTAGCTGAACTAGACATCACACAGCTATAAGAGGGTGTGGTGGTTATTGATCTATGGGTGAGTACATGTCCAAAATCTTTCAATCTCATTGGTATTTATTAAAATGCTTTATTTAGAAAAACATATTCTAATAAATTATTAAAAACTCTGTAACCAAGTAAAATACATACATGGGTGATACGTTTTGCACCTTTAGTGGATTGATTTATAAGTAGTAACATGCTTGTGTGATCCTTCCAAGAGCTTTATTTGAGGCTTCTTGCAATGACAGCTGTGTCTTTTTCAAATGGACAGTTCCTGACATAGACAGTGGTGGCAGCAGAGAGCACTGTGGCCAGGCTGGAAAGAAGAACACAACTTTTTCTGTAGTATACAGCAGCTGATAAATTCTTAAAGGCTTAAGATTTTTAAGTTAGTGATATAGATTAGATGTGTATAGGGGTCCCCCAACAGCAATTACAGGGAGAGAAGAATTGGCAGTCTGGCAGTGGTTTTCACCCCTGTTCCTTTTCAGAATACATGAATGCTCAATCTGATCAAATGTGCAAGGGCTTGTGGAGACATTTATTTGACAGCTGTCACAGTGTACGGTACTATTATTAAATCTTTGTTTTCTTCTTTAAAATTAGGTTCTTGTTTTCTATCACTATAATGTATGGAATGAATATCCATTCCTGTGGGCAGGAAATAAGATGCCAGCTCCGTGGGCCAACACAACAAATGTACACAAATTGCTTCAATTTCTTGAGACAACTCTTGGAGAACGTGCTAAGCGGGGGACATTTCATGTGTCTCAGGCGATTCTGACACCACAGGTTAAAACCATTGTAAGGGGACTGAAATCTGGATTAAAGAATACTCTAGTGCATAGGTAAGTTTAGACTTAAATTGCAAGAATTACATTTTGCACTATTACATTAAAATACTATGTTGAAGTAGTGTAATGGAAGCCCGCATGTTTGCTTGCAGTTCCTTTTGCCTTTTTCTGTAATATGTAGTCTGTAATCTGTATAGTCAGTGGGGCAGTGCATACATAGTTATATAGTTAAAGAGGTTATCTGCCACATGTCTATTCAGGGTGATATTGTGGGTTACCTGTTGATCCAAGTCCTTTGCGTGGTGAAAATCCATAGACCAGCTGTAACAGCCTTGAAATCTTCCTTCTTTCCAGGTTTGGGAAAGATGGTGTGCACCACTGCAGACTACAAATGCCTACAGCCCTTGCACACCATCTCTGCAAAATCTTTACTTTTCACCCTCCCTAATCCACTCCCATATTGCCGTCCCATGCTTACCAAGCCCCCTGATCATAACCGATCAAAACTGTTGGCATGTCTCTATTTAGAGACATCTCTATTTAGACAATTATTAGCAAAGCGAAAAGAAACCTTCGGATGGCGCTGCTGGTTCCAATGGTGCGGGTAACAAACTGTAGCCAGAGATGCAGGTAATACAAAACACTGGACAGTTTATTAAATAAACCATAAAACAATAAAACAGAAGGATGACGCGTTTCGGGGGAGCCTCCCCCTTCTTCAGATCAGACTTTTATTGCTTTATGGTTTATTTAATAAACTGTCCAGTGTTTTGTATTACCTGCATCTCTGGCTACAGTTTGTTACCCGCACCATTGGAACCAGCAGCGCCATCCGAAGGTTTCTTTTCGCTTTGCTACTAACTTTTTCGCTTTGCTACTAATTGTCCTTCCTCAGGAGGCGGTTTTACCACTCCTGCAACCTAAGGCTCAGCAGCGGTTCCGGATTCCTCTCTAAACCCCGCTGTGGGTTGATATGCAAGTTTTTACTTGCTGCAAGGTGAGCAGCTACAACCTAGGGGTCTAAAGAGACCCCGCTTTCTCTCTCTTTCCTACTACTCTTACGGTATCACACGAGGCGCCCCCTCTGGTCTCCCTATTTTTCCTCCATTTACAGATATCTCTATTTAGTTCTCCCACTTAATTTGCAAATAAATTCTTTAAAAATCGGACAATGTGATTTTATGGATTTTCTTTCTCATTATGTCTCATAGTTAAGGTATATCTATGATGAAAATTACAGGCCTCTCTCATCTTTTTAAGTGGCAGAACTTGCACAATTGGTGGCTGACTAAATACTTTTTTGCTCCACTGTATGAAACATTTTTGTAAATGACAGTGGCACTTTAATAAGTTGAACAAAAAAAGAAGCACGTCCAACATATAATACAGCTACGTCGATTCAGAAAATTCTTTTACCGACTCTAAATATGGCCATCGGATTAAATCCCAGGTTAATGCTCACATTTCAAGAAATCTAGTAACTATCCAGGCCCTTCTTGAACTTGTTTAATGAATCAGAACATCATGTGGCAGAGAGTTCCACAGTCTCACTGCTCTTACAGTAAAGAATCTTACTATGATGAATGTGAAACCTTCTTTCCTCGTAACTTTTTCTGTAGTATACAGAAACTGATAAATACTGGAAGGATTAACATTTTTAATAGAAGTGATTTACATATCTAGTTAAAAAAATTGAAAAATAGCAGTCCTACTAGGCTACAAAGAAAATTTAGAATAAGGCAGAATAAATAGAGATAAATAAAAAATAAAGAAAGGAAGTATCTGATAATAAGATGTAAAATATAATTACATTTATTGAATAATACTGTGAGGTCTGGGGCAGGGCCCTTGCCGCAGACAGCTCACTAAAATAGAATGGTAAAAGTTAGTTATAAACATTTAAAACATGACATTAAAATAGTATTGCACTTAAACGGTGGGACAATGGGTGGGACAATGGTGGGGGTTTATAGTCCAATGTTTGTAATAGGATATGTCCAATGTATACTTGTATGCGCAGTAGTGCTAAAGATCTATCCTCTATACCCCGACGGCACGGGGACAAAGTACAAGAGGAAAAAATAGATAAAAATCAGGCACTTAGTGCCTCTTACCGGCTCCGGCGAAAGCAGTCATATGCGCATAGCAGCGCTTAACGATAATCCGGATTGATGCCTCTCAGCCCCGGCAGCACAGGGAAGGTGTAGGAGAGGTGAAGATGTCCGGTACAGATGGTTATTGCGTAGTCCGCTGGAAAAGGTAATGTTCGTTTGTAACGTATGGCAGCGTTGGAGGTCTTTGGTGTGGGATCCCTCTCTACCCTGACGGCGCGGGGAGAAGCTGAGAGGGCAATAAAAGACCAATAGTGGTGGACAAATAATCCAAATAGTTCTGACTTCTTGTGCAAAGGCAGTCTTGGACCAGACTCGTTTCGGGGAGCAGCATCCCCTTTTTCAATGGTGGGAATGCAAAGACTGTGATAAGATTAGTATGCCAGGACTGATTGCTCCCAAACCTTTGCTTGGGCTTTGTTATAAGGTAGATTCATTAAGCTATCCCAGGTAGTATCTCTTAGAAAGCCTTTAAATATTTTATTTCATAGTGGATATGCCTCCATGAGCTTTGCAATCCTGCCACACATTTATAGCTATATTTAGCTAATGACTTAGTCCGGGCAGCCTGGGAATGCACCTGGATTCTTTAATGGCCAAATGGGCCCCCAACAAAATGGAGTGAGGACCTGCTCCCTCTCTCATCCACCAGCAGCATGCTGGCCTCACTGTTGGCACACAAAGACAACAGGCAGGCCAAGTCTCTCTGGTGTGCAGTCTTTAACAAGGACCAGTATCCCATGTCCTCGCTTAACAAGTCCTATATCTGATTTGATTGGAGACACTGCTTTCTCTCAGGCCTCAGGAAGATGGCTTCTCTATGGTGTGTGAAATGGATGCTGCGCCGTAGTGCTTGGGGGCAAGATTCTTAGTGCACGGTTCTCCCAGCTTCTACAGCAGGAGTTATATAATACTTGCACCGAGATCACTTCTGAACTGAAATAAGTTTTTTAGGCACTGGGAGTTCTCATTGAATCTAAGACGGATACCACAACAGCACAGGTTAATCAGAATTCTACATGTGTGGGGATTTACAGCATATAACTAAAATAGAAGGTCTAAAAACAACGATGTAGAAGACAGAATTTCTGGAGTCAATCAAAGATCTTGAAACTGTAAATAAAAAACCAAAAGGAAAAAACTAGTGGCATCGGTACCTTCTGAAAGTAGCTCCTCAAGATGGATACTGTAGCATATGGGCAGGCAACCAGATAGAATCAGAAGCCGGCGGTGCTAGGACAATAGGAGTTACCTGCACTCACCACATAGATTCTGGTAGAACGGCTCCCATCTCGGGCTGCTACTCCGGCACAGCAAACAAGGTGGCGTGTGGTGCTCAGAGGAGACTGCTGGCGGTTTCACACATAGGTATGCGCTTCTTCTGGCCTCCTAGGTCTAAAAAGAACAATGTAGAAGACAGAATTTCTGGAGTCAATCAAAGATCTTGAAACTGTGCTCTGTGACCTCTGTCAACTATTGTGTGCTGGTGGTTTAACTCGGGACATTATTGTTAAGTCACATTTATTTCAAGTGACGGAGCAGATTATGAACGCTAAAGAGAACTCTGCTATACAGTTGCAGGACACTACAGTGCAAATGTTTGCTGTGCTGGCTCCATATACAATCCAGTTGCTCAGGAGACTGCCTCAAATATAAGAAGGGCAATAAATACAGATTCTTTATGATTGTGCGATACTTTTATAGCCTTCTGTTAAATATGAATCTCATAAGAAATAAAAGAAATGTGTTTTGTCTCCTGTGTTCATATATTACCATTCTCCAAGGGTATACAAACTTTTGAGCACAGCTGTATTTGAAATATGGCATATGAATAATAAACTGGTTACACCGACATGCAGAAATTCTGTTACACAAGGTTACAATATTATAAGGGATAAATATTCATCACTCATGATTTGAGCCCCCGATGCACAGATATGATTTCGGAAGCTCAAATCGGTAGAAATCATATCTATGCACAGACAGGTACGGACCCGTTAACTTCTATGGGGCAGCGGACCCGATTGTAGTCAGCTAGTGATTATGATTGGGTCAATTTCTCAGCGCATCCAAATTTGGACACATAGTTACATAGTTAGTACGGTCGAAAAAAGACATACGTCCATCAAGTTCAACCAGGGAATTTAAGGGTAGGGGTGTGGCGCGATATTGGGGAAGGGATGGGATTTTATATTTCTTCATAAGCATTAATGTTATTTTGACACAGACAAAATTGTAACAGACCACGATTTTCAGTCGGTGTCAAAAATTGGACACACCATAGAAGTTAACGGGTCCGTACCTGTTCGTGCACAGATATGATTTCAGCTGATTTAAGCTTCCAAAATCATATCTGTGCATCGGAGGCTCGAATCGTGATGTGTACACAGCCTTAGAAACGTAACGTGACAGCACAGTCATCTGAAGGAAAAGACAGCTACTAAAGCTCTCCAGGGTAAGAATGAAATTATCTGAAGGGAATTAGTAAATTATAGGCATCCAAGAACTGCTATACCTAAAGCCCTCAGAAACATCCATGACATCAACAAAGACTACATCACCTCTAAGTAGACTAAAAATGTGTAAAGTCAGTGCAGTAACTATTAAGCCACTAATAGGATTAGCAAACCATCATCCACAAAACAGATCAATTTAAAACAATCATAGCCATAAGTCCTTTGGCGTAGGTCCTTAGCTTTATTTTAGCTGTTTTATCCTCAAAATTTGGAAACTAGCTAGGAACAGAATAATACATTGTCAGTACATTATATAATCTGCTTAGAGAGGTATTCCTATCATAGACATAGGTCCTGTGGGTATGCCATAAATGTCTGATATATTTGGGCTGTAGAGGCTCTAAGCCACCTGGGTGGTCCTAGGGATAAGCCTTCACAATGATATATATGTAGGAGGCTGCCGGTTGATAGACTGAAGGGTTTGCAGCATTGCATCGCTCACTTTGATTGGGAGAACATTACATTTTATGCAATGCTGCTGTTTTTTCTAAGTACAAACTGGACTTCAACCACTTCTAAAAGTGAAGAAGCTTCAGCATTTGCACGAGCACTGTGACCCTTCAACCAATTGATTGGTGAAGGTGCCAGGTGGTTAACCCCTACTTATCAGGCAATAATAAACTACTGGATGGCTGGATAACCACCTTACGCTTGCCTGGTTGGTTTGCCCTTTACAGTGTGATGTCATGGTGCAAAGATACCATAGCCTGGCAAAAGTAACAAGCCCATTCTCAACTAGTAATAGATAAAGCAAAAGAACGAACAGGCGTCCTGCACTCACCGTATAAGATCTGGCTATTCAGCTCCCATTTCGGGCTGCTTCTCAGGCAGGGACTTCAAAGACCGCGTGGAGCGGTCAGAGGCGACTGCCGGCGTTTTCACGCATAGGAATGCGCTTCACCCGGCCTCATCCACCTGTTTGTTCTTTTGCTTTATTTATTACTGTAACGGTCCAGACAGGTGGCTGGAGGTGGATCCACTGGACCAGAGGAGTGATGGCGTGGGCCGTACCCAGGGAACGGAATCTAAGGAGCTACTGGTCTTCACCAGAGCCCGCCGCAAAGCGGCATGGTCTTGCTGCGGCAGGTAGCCCCCAGGTCGTTCAACCAGATAGCGACTCAACCCCTCTGGTTGCTGAGATAGGCGCGGTACAGGAGGAACGGACAGAAGCGTAGTCAGACGTAACAAAGGTCAGGGCAGGCAGCACAGGTTCAGAAGCGGTAGTCACTAGCAACAGGTCAAGGCAGGCAGCACAGGTTCAGAGGCGGTGGTCACGGGTAAGGGTCGGCAACGGGCAGGGAACACTTTAATAATGGAATGCTTTCTCAGAGGCACGAGGCACAAAGATCCGGCGAGGGCAGGCAGGAGCTAGAGACTTATATAAGACAGTAAGGGCCAGGCACCAATCAATGGTGCGCTGGCCCTTTAAACTTCATTAAGCCGGCGCGCGCGCCCTAAGGAGCGGGGCCGCGCACGCCGGGAGGAAGAGGCAGCGCAACGGGACGGGACCGCTGGTAAGTGAGCACGGGATGCGGCGTGTGTGCGGGGACCGGCCGCCACACTAACCGCATCCCCGACGGCGGAAACCCTGCGCTCCCGGTCAGCGTGTCTGACCGGGACGTGCAGGGAAGCCGCAGACTGGGACAGAGGCAGCGAGCGCTCCGGTCCAGAGGAGGAGACCGGAGTGCTCACTGTAACAATTACTGATTGCTACATTACATTGTCCTAGCACCGCCGCCGCTGGATTTGTCTGGTTGTCCGACCTGGTTGGGCTGTAGTCCATCTCACAGAGCTGCTCATTTAAGGTACCGGTGCCACTTTATGTTCTCTTATATATATATTTTATTCTCAACTAGATTCACCAACATTTTTCTAAAATGATAACATTGAGGTTACTAGACAAGAAAATGAATATCAGTAGTATTGAGACAATCCTTGCTGTAAGATAAGCTAAGTTTTCACAAAACCAGATTTCTTGTTTTGTATTTATTGGGATCAAAATTTATTACAATTTTGGCCAAAACTAAGAAATGATGGCCGCATTATCAAAGGGTTATTCTGGTTTCAACTGATAAATTTCATCTTAAAAAGTTACTTTAATGCACCAATGGATCTCTGACTAGTAATTAAATAGGAACCTTCACTGTTTATGTCCAGAGGATAAATATAAGGGGATGATCGCCTGCTTCCACAAATGCAAAATATAACTACATGTTTGCATCCATATTACAAATGCAATTCCTGGCCCAAGCACCAGTCTACAGACCTGAACTGAAAGCATCACTAGATCGGATCTGTAGATCCGCAGTCGAGTCCGTATTATACACATGTGTAAGTAGCCTTTTATACCAAGTGATTTACTGCTGTCCTTCACATGACCAGGGCTGATCTCGGAACTAGGATTCCTTTATAAACAAAGCTTTGTAGAAGACCACTTTGGTACTTTTATTGGTTATTGTTTGTGTTTAGTTTATTCCGGCAATACTTAATTTTTTTATTATAGGATGAAAAAGAGTTTATGTGTGTTAAATTTATATGTAATCTTCTCTTACTGTATCTTTTTTCCTAGGAATCTTCCAATGATACTGAACTGGGTGAAAATGCAGAAACCAGGTTCCATGGGTGTTAACATCATTACATCAGACTTTGTTGAACTGGTTGACTTTGCAGAAACAGTTATTGGACTAAACTATTTGCTGCTTAAAAACAAAAAAGACAAAGAAAACAGCTAAGAAGCAAGTAGGAATATGTCATTGCCATGGGATAAATGATACATACGTGGGAAAAGAATCACATTCAATGTCTGTGCTATTTATTATCATGTCTACCTCTTTCATTTATTTTTGGGTGATTTACTAACAGATGAAGACTCCGTTTTAAAATTCTTGATTTGTAACTCTATTGAAAGACAAAAGCTCGGGGATGGTGACAAGATGGTCAGCTAGTATAATGTAAGACTCCTTGTCTTAAATAGAAGATGGAACGTCAGACAACTTGAGAAAAGCTTGGAGGTCACATTCTAACCGTATTTTCCAGTGTATTCTAAAATGGTCCACTAAGTAAAAGATTCATACGTATGTTCAGTAAAAAGATGTAATGGTGTGTAAGTGGATGTGTACTATTATATAAACTGGTTAAAAGGGTATTCCGGCCTTATACATCTTATCCCCTATTCAAAGAATAGGAGATAAGATAAATGATCGGAGGGGTCCCGCTGTTGGGTCCCCCCACGATCTCGGTGCAGCCCCGGCATTCTGTGCCGGGTGCGGCCTCCGAGATATGAAGTCACGGCCACGCCACCTCGTGACGTCACACCACGCCCCCTCCATTCATGTCTATGGGAGGGGGCGGGGGGACCCCTGCAATCACATATCTTATCCCTATCCTTTGGATAGGGGATAACATGTAAAAGGCTGGAATACCCCTTTAACAATAAGATAAGGATAACATGCTGTCAAATTCAGAATTTTATACTGTATTAATTTGGAAGGTTTACAGTTATTAAAGTACTACTTGACATTAGAGAAACTGTGTCACTACAACCTGCCAATAAATGCATTAGGAAGTTTTTAAAAGCATTGTAAGCACAGACCTTGGAGTCCCAATGGGTCCATACTTCGGACCTGAAACCATCCCACCGGATTCCATATTCATCCCAAAAGCAATTTCCTTTCCCAATATGAAATTGTATACAATGCTAAATGCTGCTGTTTCTTTTTTTTTACACCTACAGATAAAAAATCTGGTATTAAAAACCTTTGCATAAAAAACGAAGGCTTGTGAGGTACATTATAGGACTGTATATTATGCATCGTACCACCCAGATCTGTAATAGTGCCTTGTGTGCATTAGGTTTCTGGTGTTACAGACATAATAACAAACATATAGGAGTCACAGTCTGTTAATCGGGGTGTGTTACAATACAATCATTACAAGGTTAAGTAAAGATTAGAAGCATGGTTGTCAGATGAGTAAACTTTATTAAACCTATTATACATAACGTAAGGTCTTTACTGGCACCAATGACTATTGAGCTATTATGGAATAGGCTTTGAAAACACCAAAGAAAACCATGATGCACAAAATAGACAAGAAGATCCTACACTAGGAGCTAGAGAAAAATACGGTTGGGAAGCAAACATGAATTGAGCACTTACAGGTCCATTAGAAGTCAAACTGATCCAGTTTTGTTTCCCTCTGCTGTAGTACAGAAGGAAAACTGATACCAGAACTCATCTCACCTGAGGGGTGGAAAACATTTTTTTTTTTCAAATCAACTGGTGCTAGAAAGTGAAACAGATTTGTAAATGACTTATATTAAACAATCTTAATCCTTCCAGTACTTATCAGCTGCTTTATAGTAACATAGTTCATAAGGTTAAAAAAAAAGACCAGAGTCCATCAAGTTAAACCTATAACCCTAATGAGTCCCTACTGAGTTGATCCAGAGGAAGGCAAAAAACCCTCATACTAGAGGTAAAAATTCTTTCCTGACTCCAAATATGGCAGTCAGAATAGATCCCTGGATCAACATTCTGCCCCTATAGATCTAGAATCCATAACCTGTAAATCAATGAGAAATCGCAAAATCCTTTTTTCATGTTGCGTTTTTTAGTTTGGTGTTTTTTTTTTTTTTATCCTTTTGGCATTTTTTTCACTCTTTATTAGCTCCTTTGCGGTTTTGCAAATGTTAAACCTATGGCGTTTTTTCCCCATAGAAGTCTGTGGGAGTAAAATAAAAACAGCAAGATAAACGACATGTGGGTTTTAACTTTGGCATTTTTGCAGGCGGTTTTTATTCTTTTTTGGACTTTAGGGATCCCAAAAAGTGATGGAGATACCTTTTTTAAAACATTTTGTAGGGTACCATTAAAAAATATATTGAAAAAGATACAGTAGTTATGGAAAAAATTGTATTTAACGAAATTAATTTTTTTATAACAAAATTTTAATACATTTTTAAAGAAGGATCAATTTATGTGGGCGAGCAGTAGTAGTACTACTAGCTGGAATGTTGGACCACTCTTACTATGCAAACTGCTCCAGGTCTCTCTTATTGGAAGGGCACCAATCTGGACTCATTGTTGGCCACTTTAGAACTTTCCAGCACTTTGTTGCCATCCATTTCTGGGGGCTTTTTGACGTATGTTGGGGATCATTGTCCTGCTGGAAGACGCAAGATCTCGGACGCAAACCCATCTTTCTGACACTGGGCTGTACAGTGCGACCCAAAATCCGTTGGTAATCCTCAGATTTCATGATGCCTTGCACACATTCAAGGCACCCAGTGCCAGAGGCAGCAAAACAGCCCCAAAACATCATTGAACCTCCACCATATTTCACTGTAGGTACTGTGTTCTTTTCTTTGTAGGCCTCATTCCATTTTTGATAAACAGTAGAATGATGTGCTTTACCAAAAAGATCTATCTTGGTCTCATCTGTCCACAAGACGTTTTCCCAGAAGCATTTTGGCTTTCTCAAGTTCATTTTGGCAAAATGTAGTCTTGCTTTTTTATGTCTCTGTGTCAACAGTGGGGTCCTCCTGGGTCTCCTGCCAGTGTTTCATTTCATTTAAATATCAATGGATAATTCACGCTGACACCGATGCTTCCTGAGTCTGCAGGACAGCTTGAATATCTTTGGAACTTGTTTGGGGCTGCTTATCCACCATCCAGACTATCCCGCGTTGACACCTTTCATCAATTTCTCTCTTCCGTCCATGCCCTGGGAGATTAGCTACAGTGCCATGGGTTGCAAACTTCTTGTTAATGTTGCGTATTGTGGACAAAGGCAAATCTAGATCTCTGGAGATGAACTTGTAACCTTGAGATTGTTGATATTTTTCCACAATTTTGGTTCTCAAGTCCTCAGACAGTTCTCTTCTTCTCTTTCTGTTGTCCATGCTTGGTGTGGTACATACAGACACATAATGCAAAGACTAAGTGAACTTCTCTCCTTTTATCTGCTTTTAGGTGTGATTTTTATATTGCCCACACCTGTTACTTGCCCCAGGCGAGTTTAAAGGAGCATCACATGCTTGAAACAATCTTATTTTTCCACAATTTTGAAAGGGTGCCAATAATTTTGTCCAGGCCATTTTTGGAGTTTGGTGTGACATTATGTCCAATTTGCTTTTTTTCCTCCCTTTTTTGGTTTAGTTGCAATACACACAAAGGGAATAGACATGTGTATAGCAAAACATGTGTTACTGCAATCCTTTTCTGTGAGAAATACTTCATTTTCTTGAAAAATTTCACATCAGTATACGTCAGTGCAGGGGACCATAGAAAAGCGGCCGGCCGCAACTATACATTATACAGGAGGATCACAGCGGGTGTCAGGAGTTAGGGATGCTCATATTTTATCGGTATTTTTGTATCATTCAATAAAGTTTTCTATATTGATTAGTATTTATGATCTATGCCAATTCTTTTTGAAGCGCAGCTTTTTGCACTTTGCACAGTTTACTATGTGTGACATTGCCTTAGTTTTTTTTGAGAGACTGTAAAATAAAATGCAAGGTCCTTTTTTCCGCTTTTATGTCTCAAAAAAGTCAGTTATTTAATAAAAATTTTTGCATGTTTTAAGGCTGCTTACGTCCCAAATAGCAGTTGGCTTGCGAATTGCATAATTCATTAGTTGGAGTAATAAAAAGAAAAAGTAAAAAAAATTAAATAAACAGAAAAAAAAAGCAAAAAAATTTACCAATTGTTTAAATAACCATGCCAAACTATTGTTCAACCAACAGCTATTCAAAGTTCATGGCCAGCCATAGTGAGAACATAGCCTTACTGCCCTTTGTCTCTACAAGAACACTGGCTGGATCAGGAACCTCTCTTCTCTGCACTGCAGCAGAACAAAAAAGATGTGAAGCCCCACCCCTTGGTTTGCCCCCTAACATGGTCAATAGCTGAAAATAGAACATCAGCAGGAGATTGGCCCCCTGTGGTCCATGATGAAGTACTACATGGTTACATAGTTTGTAAGGCTAAAATAGACATATGTCCATTCAGTTCAGCCTTTTTTCCTTTAGACGTAAAAGATGTCCCTTTATGCTAGGTTTCCACACACGTTTTTACTGGCATTTTTTGAAAAACTGGCACTGCAATTTTTGAGCCAAAATCCAAAGTGGATCCAGTAGGAAGAAGTATGAAGTATAAGTCTGTGGTGAGGGTGTGATGAGGGTAGATGGAATTACCCTAGGGGCAGATGGCATTAACCCCTTGTGTCCGTGACGCCAGGGTGTGGTTTATCCTCTACACCACCCGAAAGAAATATCACTGGATCCTGGGCTAGGCACAGGGGCAAATAATGATTCTGATGCCAAGTTATGGAACATCGGCAGCTTTACTGAGTCAGACAGGTTTAACAGTCTATACAGCTTGGCTATGCCCACGGAGGTGAACAGTGACTTCAGAGACCTTAGGGCTTGCTGGGACTTAAACTGGACTTGGACAATTTGGATGCAGGCCACGCTGACTTGAGACAGGATGACTTGGACTGACTTGACTATGACAGACTATGACTGACTTCACCCCTTCTGTAGCTTACCAGGCTTTGACTTGACCTGTGGGGCAATGGACTTGAGAATCCGTGGCTGCTTGACTGACTTTAGGCCTCCTCTGGACTCCAGAAACACACCTAGGACTTGACCTCAACTAAGCAGCGAGAGAGCAAGAGTTCCAAGAGAGTAAGAGAGTGAGCAAGCTCCACCCATGGGTTTATATGGGGGAGACTAGGAGGGGTCCTATAGGTCACCCTTAGGTCACATGGTCACCAATACCTCACTGAGTTACAATCACATGACAACAAGTTTTAAAGCTATAACACATTTAATGTACATCATACTGCATAACATAGGCATTTAAGGGAGTAGGTAGAACACAAGTGCAAGGGGGGCCCAGGGTTCACTGTATGAAGTCTGCCGCACAGGGCAGCTAGGGTACAGGGATGCAACTCCTGTACTGGGCCCCCACAAGTCCTTCCTTTATAAGTCTTATTCCATTTCAATACACTTCTAATGTCAAACACTGCAGTGGCAGTTTTTCAAAAAACATCAGAAAAAAACATGTGTGGAAACCTAGCCTATAAAAGATACAGTCCATTGTACAAATAGATCTTCCACAATTTCTGTAGCCTGTCTTTAGACCTGTTCTAGTTTGTCAATACTTTGTAGTTGAGGTCTACAGAACTGGACACAGTATTCCAGGTTTGGTCTCTCTGGAGCCCTATACAATGGGATAACAATATCCCTCCTGCTGGTCATGCCTCTACGAATGCAGATAACCAATCAACTTGCTTTCCCTACTCCCCCGAAATCTGTCTCCTGAAATCTTCACTAACTGCCAATACGATACTCGGAGGACTACTTCTACTCAAGAACAATATTTTACAAATTTTAAATATTGAACTTTAGTTTCCATTGTATTGACCATTTATTTCATAATGCTAAATCATTTTCCATATTAAAGACACTTCCAGTAACACTGCACATTATATTTCATCCATCAGTAAACAGAAAAACTTTACATACAGGGGTCAAGTCCTGGGAATAATGTGTGGGAACTCACCCAAGATTTCCACTCAAGGGCTGGTCCTGCAGGACTCCTGCAAATGGGAATGGTGTTCTTGCTGTGTAAAAAGTGCAGGAACTCAGTTCCCACGCATTTCTTCTGCACATACCAAACTTAACCCTATGTCCTTACAACGATATGAGAAAAATAAACTGGGACCCAGAACTGACCCTTGTACCACACCACTTGTAATCAGTCTCTGCTCAGAATACACACCATTATAAACCATCCTCTCATATCTATGTGTATAGCAAAACATGTGTTACTGCAATGCTTCTCTGTGAGAAATACAACATTTTCCAGAAAAAAAAAAAAATAAAAAAAAATAAAAAAAAAAATATATATATATATTCACATACACACACACACACTCACAAAAAAAAGAGGGATACGTCTATCCCCCGATGCCAATGGCTGTAGGGCTTGTTTGCAATTTTTCCCAGGGCTAGTTTTTATTCCCAGTCCAGAGCCCATAGACAGCACACACACTTAATTTGGATCTTCTAGGACCTTTGGTGACGTCATCAGGACTCTAAGCCAATAGGAGTCATCCCAGGTTTTGGAAGATACATAGTAAGTCTGTGTATGCTGTCTATGGGTTTAACAAACATAGGAGAGGAGAGTAGAAGGTAAGGGGAAAGGATGGGGGAGGGGGGCATAGGGAGCAGTGTATAGTTACACCTTAAAAATGGGGAGTGGGGTGTGATTTAATATGTTAACCCCTCAGGACACAGCCGAGTTTTTTTTTTGCATTTTCGTTTTTTCCTCCTCATCTTCATAGGGGTGCCACCTCCTCCTATCCCCTGCGATTGGCCGATCAGGACTGAGATTGGCGAATCGTAGGGCAGGGGTGGGGGTGAACGTTCATTTCCCCCGCTCTGCCCACCCCTGGATGTCGGGGCAGAGCAGGGGAAGATGGCAGCATTGTTTGGGGGTCGTTGCGGGGACTGCCGGCGCCAGTTGCCTGGGTTCCGGCGGACCGAGGACCAGGGACCGGCGGCTGACAGGAGGCGGCAGGCAAGTGGAAGCAGCGGCGGCGGTTTCCCAGATACTGCAGTGAAGATTGCCGTAAAGTGATCTTCACTGCTGTATCTAGGAGTTTCAAAACTACAACTCCGAGCATGCCCAGACAGCCTTTGGCTCTCTGGGCATGCTGGGAGTTGTAGTTTTGCAATATCTGGAGGGCCACAGTTTGGAGACCACTGTCCTTCCAGATGTTGCAAAACTACAACTCTCAGCATGCCCTGACTGTCCAGGCATGCTGGGAGTTGTAGTTCTGTAACATCTGGCACTTCAGATGTTGCAGACCTACAACTCCCAGCATGCTTGGACAGTCTGGGCGTTGTAGTTTTGCAACATCTGGAAGGGTACAGTTTGGAGACCACTATACAGTGGTGTCCAAACTGTAGCGCTCCAGATGTCAATTTAAATCATGCTGAGACTGTCCAGGCATGCTGGGAGTTGTAGTTCAGCAACATCTGGCCCTTCAGATGTTGCCAAACTACAACTCCCAGCATGCCTGGGCAATCTAGGCATGCTTGGAGTTGAAGTCTTGCAGCAACATCTGGAGGGCTACAGTTTGGAGACCACTACACAGTGTTCTCCAAACTGTTCTCCTCCAGTTGTTGCATAACTACAACTCCCAACATGCCCTTCCGCTGTCTGGGCATGCTAGGAGTTGTAGTATTGCAACAACTGGAGGCACACTGGTTGGGAAACATTGTCTGTTACCTAACTCAGTGTTTCCCCACCTGTGTGCCTCCTGCTGTTGCAAAACTAACAGGGTGCCTCCAACTATTGCTAAACTCCCAGCATGCCTGGACAGTCAGCGTCTGTCCGAAAATGCTGGGAGTTGTCGTTTTGCAACAGCTCGAGGCTCCGTTTTGGAAACACTGCCGTACAACAAGTTTTTATTTTTTATTGGGGGGGGGGGGGGGGCAGTGTAAGGGGGTGTATATGTAGTGTTTTACCCTTTATTATGTGTTAGTGTAGTGTAGTGTAGTGTTTTTAGGGTACATTCGCACTGGCGGAGGTTTACAGTGAGTTCCCTGCTAGGAGTTTGCGCTGTGCCGAAAAATTTGCCGCAGCTCATACTTGAAGCAGAAAACTTACTGTAAGCCTGCCTGTGTGAATGTACCCTGTATCAGCATGTATAACAAATTATACCCAACAACAATTTCATGACCCAGCTATTTAAAAAAAATTTTTTTTTTATTATTCAATGTATTACGGTGCCAGAAAAAAATATGGAAATTTTGCAATTTTGTAGGGCAATAATTTTTTCGGAGTTCACAATACGGTAAATCTGCTACCTTTATTGTATAAGTCAGTACAATTCCAGTGATACCAAACTTGAATAATTTTTGTTTCATTTTAAGGTAAAAAAAAAAATAGAAAACTTGAAAAAGAAAAAAATAGTTTGTTCAATGCCGTGTTCTGAACCCTATTATTTTTCCCCCTACGGAGCTATCTTGTGGTTTATTTTTTCCACCATGAGCTGTAGTTTTTAACGGCACCACTTATGTGTATATTTGACTTTTTGATCACTTTTATTACGTTTTTTTTGCATTTATGCTGTTCACTGTGTAGGATCAGGAATGTCATAATTTAATAGTTCTGACAATTATGCTCACAGCCTTATCAAATATGTATATATATATATATATATATATATATATTTTTTTTATTTTTATTTATTTTTTTACAGTGTCTTATTTAAAAAATAGGAAAAGGAGGTGATTTGAATTTGTATTAGGGTTTTTTTTTACAATTTTTTTTTTTCTTTTTTTCATAAGCCATCAATAGATGGTAATGCTAGTGCATTACATTGATCTATGTTTTCGGCACTCGACTGATAAGGGCTGCCTAAGGCAGCTTTAAGCAATTGCCGATTTTACGAGGACTGGAAAGGATGGGTAAGTCGCTGTTCTTCCCCAGCAACCCATCTGCAGCCTACGATTACATCGTGGAGCTGCAGATGGATCCCCTAGACTCCAGGGATTACCTATCGCTATTGATCACGACATTAACCATTTCAACACATCAGAACCAACTCTGATGTCTGTCATTACTGGCAGATGTCAGCTGCTGGTAGCAGTGGACATCTGCCGGTTATGATGCGGACCCGACCCACGGACCCGTGCCATATTCCCCTCACCCACCCTATGACATACCGGCATGTCATAGGTCAGTAAGGGGTTAAAAGAGCCTAATAATAACAATGACTTGGCGGCTTTAAAGGGGTACTGTTGTGCAGGACAACTTATCGCCTATCCAAAAAATAGGGGGTAAGTGTGTGATCGCGGGGGATCTCCCACATGGCACCCCGGCTCTCTGCATGAACAGTGCTGTGGACCCCCGCACAAAGCAGTGGCCGACACGCCCCCTCCATGCATCTCTATGGGAGAGCCAGATATACAGTGTTTATGTATCTCCAGCTGTCCCATAGAGACACATGGAGGCGGCATGTTGATCACTGCTGTGTGCGGGGCTTAAAGGGGTACTCCGGTGGAAAAGCAGAGAGCACTGTGTTCCAAAAAGAAAAGAATTTCCTCTGTAGTATTCAGCAGCTAATAAGTACTAGAAGGATTAAGATTTTTTAATAGAAGTAATTTACAAATCTGTTTAACTTTCTGGCACCAGTTGATAGAAAAAAAAAGTTTTCCACCGGAGTACCCCTTTAACAGTTTCCTTGCACAGAGCGAAGATCGCTCCATGCACAAGGAAAGCTGGGTGCCATGCAGGAGATTAGACACTTATCCCCGATCCTTTGAATTGTAGATAAGTTGTCCTGCACCACGATACCCCTTTAAGGCCAAGTTATTCCTATAAAACGAATTACAAAGCAGACTACAGACAGGAACCTCTCTTTTCCTAGTAGGTAACAGAATATATGGGTTGTAGAGAAGCCAAAGAGATATTTAGAATGGCAGCCATGTGATTATATGAGTATTGCAGTATGAATGTAGCCGTACATCCCTATTAACTGACATTTGGCAATTTATTACCATCAATTTAACATTCTTGGTGTGTCTGCAAGATCATTACATTACATATGTAACCTGTTTCACCACATTCTGCAGCTTCTTTTGAACAGACGTCACCCAGCAGGTAGAAGTCAGAATCATGTTCTCCCAGGGTAAGTATTTCACCATCGCCCATCAGCACTTAAAGTGCCGCTCTCACATTCTGGCATAACATTAACAGGAGTTTGGATTGGTACTGGTTAGTTGTGTGCTGAGCCCCTCCACTTGGTCAGCTAGGAGAGAAGATGAAGACCGTAGACTTTGTATAAGACTGTACATCACTTTGTTCAGAACCAGGAAAGCTGAAAAACACAATTCAGAGCTGAGCACTTCTGCCCCTTAGGCTAGGTTCACACTTTGGAATTTCTGGGCAGAATTTCTGCCGGAGATCGAGCTGGCGGTACTAGGACCGCGCAGACTACATTGCCGTCCACATAGATGGCAATGCATTTCTGAGCAGATCTCCCAAAAGATCCACCCAGAAATGCATTGCCATCTATGGGGGCAGCAATGCAGTCTGCTCGGTCCTAGCGCCGCCAGCTCGATCTCAGGCAGAAATTCTGCCCAGAAATTCCACAGTGTGAACCTAGCCTTAGTGACAGCGATTGTGGGAATCTCAGCACCTACACCTCACAGGTTGAAGTTAGAATGCATTCACACCATGATTTGGGCATACCCATGCCGTACCCCATTAACTTTAATGAGTCGAACAGAGTCAGATAGTGGCTTTGGTTGGCTCTTTTTTTAACCATATTAGTTTATGTTGACGGACTAAAAACAGTGGTATGCTGAGGTTTAAGTCCGGCAGCAAAAATTGATACAGTTAAAAAATGAGCCGACCAGAAGTAAATGGGGCACGGCAAGGATACGGCAGTATACGTTTTTTAAATTTTCCACCAGATCTGGCTGCCATATGCCCAAATCGTGGTGTGAATGTACCTTTACTATGGCATGTCAGAGTTTTTTTGAGACCACAGGTACCCTTTAAACATTTAAAGGGGTACTCGGGTGGAAAACTTTATTTATTTATTTTTTAAATCAACTGGTGCTAGAAAGTTAAACAGATTTGTAAACTATTTCTATTAAAAAATCTTAATCCTTCTAGTACTTATTAGCTGCCGAATACTACAGAGGAAATTATTTTCTTTTTGGAACACAGAGCTCTCTGCTGACATCATGACCACAGTGCTCTCTGCTGACATCTCTGTCTATTTTAAGAACTGTCCAGAGTAGGAGAAAATCCCATAGCAAACATATGCTGCTCTGGACAGTTCCTAAAATGGACAGAGATGTCAGCAAAGAGCACTGTGGTCATGATGTCAGCAGAGAGCTCTGTGTTCCAAAAAGAAAAGAATTTCCTCTGTAGTATTCAGCAGATAAGATTTTTTAATAGAAGTAATTTACAAATGTGTTTAACTTTCTGGCACCAGTTGATTTAAAAAAAAAAAAAAAAGGTTTCCACTGGAGTACCCCTTTAAGGACACAGCCCATTTTAGCCTTGAGGACATAGACAATTTTTGTTTTTGCGATTTCATTTTTTCATCCTAGCCTTTTAACCCCTTAAGGACACAGCCCATTTGGGCCTTAAGGACTAAGACAATTTTATTTTTATGTTTTCGTTTTTTCCTCCTCGCCTTCAAAAAATCATAACTCTTATATTTTCATCCACAGACTAGTATGAGGGCTTGTTTTTTGCGCGACCAGTTGTCCGTTGTAATGCCATCACTCACTTTACCATAAAATGTATGGCGCAACCCAAAAAATACTATTTGTCTGGGGAAATTAAAAAGAAAACCGCTATTTTGCAAATTTTGGAAGGTTTCATTTTCATGCCGTACAATTTACGGTAAAAATTAGGTGTTCTTTATTCTTTGGGTCAATACGATTAAAATGATACCCATGATTACATACTTTTCTATTACTGTTGCGCTTAAAAAAAATTGCAAACTTTTTAACCAAATTAGTACGTTTAAAATCCCCCTAATTTGAAGACCTATAACTTTTTAATTTTTCCGTATAAGTGACGGTATGAGGGCTCATTTTTTGCGCCGTGATCTGTACTTTTTATTGATACTAAATTTGCTTATATAAAAAACTTTTAATATATTTTTTATCAATTTTTTGGGGGAATAAAATGTTATAAAAAAGCAGCAATTTTGGTCTTTTTTTTTAACGTTAATGCCGTTCACCGTACAGTATCATTAACATTATATTTTAATAGTTCAGATATTTACGCATGCGGCGATACCAAATGTGATCCATCTGCCATTCTGGATGATCGGATCGCCGCGGCAGCGATGCGGGCGATCCGATCATCCATTTTAGTGACCACAGCGCTGCAGATGTTGTGATCTGTATTGATCATGGCATCTGAGGGGTTAATGGCGGACATCTGCGAGATCGCGGATAATGGCCATTACCGGCGGGTCCCTGGCTGCTATCAGCAGCCGGGACCTACCACGCATGACCCGAGCATTGCTCCAATGATTCCGTTATGTATAGGACGTAAATATACGTCCTGGTGCATTAAAGGGGGTATTCCAGGCCAAAACTTGTTTTTATATATCAACTGGCTCTGGAAAGTTAAACAGATTTGTGAATTACTTTGATTAAAAAATCTTAATCCTTCCAATAGTTATTAGCTTCTGAAGTTGAGTTGTTGTTTTCTGTCTAACTGCTCTCTGATGACTCACGTCCCAGGAGCTGTGCAGTTCCTATGGGGGATATTCTCCCATCATGCAAAGCTCCCGGGACATGACATCATCAATGATCAGTTAGACAGAAAACTTCAGAAGCTAATAACTATTGGAAGGATTAAGATTTTTTAATAGAAGTAATTTACAAAATTGTTTAACTTTCCGGAGCCAGTTGATATATAAAAAAAAGTTTTTGCCTGGAATACCCCTTTAAGTATCAGCTCACCAGGACGTCCATTTACGTCCTGCGTCGTTAAGGGGTTAATAACCATTTTTCCCTCTAAAGACCCATATGAGGGCTTGTATTTTTGCGTGACGAAGTGTACTTTGAAATAAAACCTTTCATTTTCCTATAAAATCAGTATGCTTAAAATTTCCCTATTCTAACCTCTATAATTTTTTCATATACAGGACTGTATATGTGACTTTTTTGATAATTTTTTCCCCCTGATATCTGATGTGACCGAAAATCCACATTCATTGTGTGCTGTCAGGTGGGGGTAATGTGTGAATTAACCTTTTTGTGATGCCAGGGCATGGTTGACCTATACACCACCCGAGGTAGACCAGCTTCTCCTGTGCCAGGCATGGGGAAAATAACTACTCAGACACAAGGTTATGGATAACTGCCTTTACTGAGGTTGGAAAGGTTTTACAATCCGTTACAGCTCAGATTAGCATGAAGGAGATGCAGGGTGAACTTTGAGAAGCTTATCGGCTTGCTGGGACATGTAGTGGTATGATACTGCGACTGATTTGCTGTATGCAACCCATGCTGGACTGTAGTTAATTGAAAGACTAACTTGACTGACTGACTTGCTGGACTTGACTTGAATCCCCAAGACTTTAGTGCTTACAGCCAGGCTTTGACTTTTACCCAGGCGCAGGGGTTAACTTGTAGAAGAGGCGTGGTTGCTGGACTAGACCTCAGGCCTCCTTCAGAATCACCTCACAAACTCCTCAGACTTCTCTCAACTGTACCTCAGCTCAATCTCTCTCCTCTCCTGAACTGAATTCTGAACTCCTACCTCACTATGTATGAGAGCAATTTATGGGGTCCCATTGGTAACAGGTGCATAGAAAATACCAATACATCAACCATTGCACAACACTGCACCATACAGTGAGTGAAATACAGAGTCCTGAGAAGTGTGGGCCCAAGATGGAAACTGAAGGCAACATCTGCGACACATGATGGGCAGGAATACAGAAGAACACTTTATTCTGTACTGGGTCACCACTATGGCATTTTTTATGTCTTTACATTTACGCCATTCACTATGCAGGATCATAAACATTATATTTTAATTGATCAGATCATTTTGTACGCAGCAGTGAAATATGTCTAGTAATATATATATATATATATATATATATATATATATATATATTAAATGTAAAATGGGAAAAGAAGGGTGATTTTATTTTTTCATTAGATGAGGGGATTTTATATTATTAGGGGACTTTTATATGCAATCACTAAATTGCATTCACTGTATAATGCTATGCCTATTGCATTGCTTTATAGTGTGTGATCAGCGCTCCACTGATACAACATGATTGAAGCATAGATCTGGTGGCTGCAGGCAAGTAAGAGGACCCTCCACTGCCATTTTAGCTCATTGGACACCCGCAATCTTGCTGCGGGGGTCCGATGAGCACCCAATGCTAACCAGTATCTATAATTTACACATTTAGATGCCATGATTGGCATTGATCACAGTGTCTAAAGGGTTAATGACGGGCAGCGGCAGATTATTGGTGAGTATCCAGCTACTGATAGCACCCACACTTGCTTCATCCTCACATAATGCTTCGTGGCTTATATTTACCCTCTGCTGTGTTAAAGACAAGACAGCAAGGGCATACATGTATAACCGTAGTGATCACGGCATTTAAACATTAAATGCCGGTAATCCCTGATGTCTAGGGGACCCATTGGCACCCACCCCTTTGATGTAATAGCAGGGTGCTGATGGGTTGCTGGGAAAGCTCAGAGCTTTACCTCTGCTTCCAGGTCTTACCTGCCTGCATATACCTATGGGAAAGGGAGGGGGGGGGGGTGTAAGTGTGCATATACCTATGGGGAGGGGAGGGGGGTGTAGGTCTGCATATACGTATGGGGAAGGGAGGGGGGGTGTAGGTCTGCATATACTTATGGGGAAGGGAGGGGGGGTGTAGGTCTGCATATACCTATGGGGAAGGGAGGGGGGGTGTAGGTCTGCATATACCTATGGGGAGGGGAGGGGGGTGTAGGTCTGCATATACCTATGGGGAGGGGAGGGGGGTGTAGGTCTGCATATATCTATGGGGAAGGGAGGGGGGGTGTAGGTCTGCATATACCTATGGGGAAGGGAGGGGGGGTGTAGGTCTGCATATACCTATGGGGAAGGGAGGGGGGGTGTAGGTCTGCATATACCTATGGGGAGGGGAGGGGGGAGTGTAGGTCTGCATATACCTATGGGGAAGGGAGGGGGGGTGTAGGTCTGCATAAACCTATGGGGAAATGAGGGAGGGGAGGGGGGTGTAGGTCTGCATATACCTATGGGGAAGGGAGGGAGGGGGGTGTAGGTCTGCATATACCTATGGGGAGGGGGTGTAGGTCTGCATATACCTATGGGGAAGGGAGGGAGGGGGGTGGGTGTAGGTCTGCATATACCTATGGGGAAGGGAGGGAGGGGGGGTGTAGGTCTGCATATACCTATGGGGAAAGGAGGGAGGGAGGGGGGTGTAGGTCTGCAAATACCTATGGGGAAAGGAGGGAGGGGGTGTAGGTCTGCATATACCTATGGGGAAGGGAGGGGGTGTGTAGGTCTGCATATACCTATGGGGAAGGGAGGGAGGGGGGTGTAGGTCTGCATATACCTAGGCGGAAGGTAGGGAGGGGGGTGTAGGTCTGCATATACCTATGGGGAAGGGAGGGAGGGGAGTGTAGGTCTGCATATACCTATGGGGAAGGGAGGGAGGGGAGTGTAGGTCTGCATGTACCTATGGGGAAGGGAGTGAGGGGGGGTGTAACTCTGCCTATTCCTATGGGAAAGGGGGGGTGTAACTGCATATTCCTATGGGAAAGAGGGGGGTGTAACTGCATATTCCCATGGGAAAGAGGGGGGGGGTGTAGCTCTGCATCTGCCTATGGGAAAGAGGGGGGTGTAACTCTGCATATGCCTATGGGAAAGAGGGGGGTGGTGTAACTCTGCATATACCTATGGGAAAGAGGGGGGTGTAACTCTGCATATACCTATGGGAAAGAGGGGGCTACCTGGCTACCTACCTACCTGCCTTTTTTTTTTACTGTGCAGGACACAAAGGAGGGCATCATTACAGTTTGTGGGCCTATAGATGGAAAGATTGTGAAGAGGAGGGGAGGGCTCTGAAAAAATGCAGAGTCTGACATGTTTTTCCTGCAGATGTTAAGAGATCCACATGGCGGTCTTATCCGGACAGAGAAGAAAAGGAAAGAGGATGCAGCTGATCAGAAAAGACGTAATTGTGAGTCCCAAAATGTAACTGTAATCACTTATATGGTGTACACATCCTGTGTACAGCTGATATCTACCGCCAGATTCTGTATACAGATTCTTTATAGTATAGTGGTCTGTATATAGTGGTTTTATTCAGTACAGTATGGCGGTATTATCCATTTATTGTGTGGTGGTATATATTTGCTCCTTGTATACCAGTATTATTGGTCATGGAAAGTTACCTACGTTAAAGTGTTTCTTACATATATAAATTTTAGTTTATTGTGTGGGGGATTTGGGTGGAATAGGAGCGTGGCAGAAGATTGACGAGCTGCAGAGCCTAGCAGGGGCCCTTGCCTTTTTTTTTGGTCCGGGGGCCCCGATCGTTGTCAGCCCTTGGGGGGATGGGAGGGAGGGGTGTGTAATTAAGGGGGGGGGTGTTTGTGGGGGGGGGGGTGCCAAACAAAGGGTCCGCCCCGGGTGCCAAATGCTCTAGGTACGCCCCTGCTCTCACTACTGACACACGGCCTGGCATTTACATTCTTTAAAAACTCCATGCACCAGCCTGAAACACTCTGGGATCCCCTCTGATTACAACAAGGAAGGTCCCTTGTCCAAAGGCCATACACCCCTCCCTTATCCATGTGAATAATTTTCCCTGCACACATTTATGTAGGAAATGTGAACCATTTCTGCTCTGTGTGAATTTACCCTTAATCTGTTAGTATCTTTGAGTGTCTCCTTGCATTCAGGATAAATGGCCAGCTAGTCCCTCTATTACTCTTTATATATTTGTAAAAGCCTTCAAGGGTCAGCGCCGGTGTCTAAGGGCTGGTTCACACGGGCGTTGTAAGGGCTCGTTGACACGGCCATTGTGCTCCGGTAAGGGAGGTCAGCCAGTCTGTTGGAGGAATAGGATTTGATCGGAGAAAAAAAATAGTGCATGTCCTAACTTTTTTCTTTGCTGAACTACTGTAAAATACCGGACACCCAATGGACCCCATGAAAGTCAATAGGATACATCAGGAGGACCCAGGGATGTCAGTTCTGCCTAAACCCGTTCAGGGTCCATTCAAAGGGGGGGGGGGGGGGGGAGCTGAATGAACCCTGAATGGGTTGGGCTTCTTCTTTTTTTTTTTTTTCATTTGGTTTATGTTCTAATATAAAAAAAAATTGCATAGTTTCTAGCTAACTTTTTTCACAAACTTTGGGTTGGCACAAAAATTTGGGACTGTTTGGTCCTCTGCGCTAGGTGCACCTGTGATATATTCCTCATTATGTTTTCTTGATTTTTTATCTTTGATATATACATGGGAATAGCAACAAATCTATTGATCACATTTTATATAACATTTTTATGGCTATTAATAGTCTCCATATGAATTTGAGACAAAGGACATTTATGGTTGTTTTAATGACATTTATAGACAGGATAGGTTGAAACATACAATAAACCAGGCACTTACTTTGCTAATACATAAGGCTACAAAATCTGCAGTCCAGATAAGAGGCAGAAGAGCACCATCTAGTGGTCATGATGGGAAGTACATGAACAATTTCTAGAGGTTACAGAGTAGTTTCTTCCAATGTATTTCAATGGATATGTAAAAAGAAATATAATGTGACTGTAAATTGTGACTATGTGCTCCAAATACTTGCAACTGTAATTTTCCTAGTTAGTCAATGAAAGTTCATTGTTGTAATGCTTTTGTCTTCATCCAGTTTATAGTGGTCATCTTAGTATGGTTGGTTTTATAGTCAAGTTAAAACATAACAAGTAGAAACAAAAAATAAACGAGATCAAAACTGACAAAACCATCCAGCAAATGAACTATACTGAGATCATTTCTCTTGATTATTATGGCATACTGATAGTATTAGGAGTAGAGATGAGCAAACTTACAGTATATTCGATTCGTCATGAACTTCTCGGCTCGGCAGTTGATGACTTATCCTGCGTAAAATAGTTCAGCCTTCAGGTGCTCTGGTGGGCTGGAAAAGGTGGATACATTCCTAGGAAAGAGTCTCCTAGGACTGTATCCACCTTTTCCAGACCACCGGAGCACCTGAAAGCTGAACTAATTTATGCAGGAAAAGTCATCAACTGCCGAGCCGAGAAGTTCGTGACGAATCGAATTTACTGTAAGTTCGCTCATCTCTAATTAGGAGGATACCCGCTGCAGGTATCAACTGCGCATGCCCAGTCCTGACAACATAAACTACCGGAGGATGGATCCCTGAGCAACGAGGTTTAAAGTTGTAGCACAGTGTTTTTTGGGGGATGAAATCTCAACCAATTTTGACTTTTGACAATTAGTTGCATTTTTTTCTAGAACATTTTTATTCTAGCAATGGGGGACACTTAGGCAAAAAGAAGTTTGTAGGAATACTTCTTTAGGCTAAGTTTCCACTTTTTTCTGGCAGTTTTTGGAATACGGCCACTGCAGTTTTTGAGCCAAAGCCAGAAATGAAGGAATAGGACATATAAAGTAAGGACTTACACTTCTCCTTCCTTATGGATCCACTTCTGACTTTGGCTCAAAAACTGCAGTGGCAGTATTCCAAAAACTGCCAGAAATAAAAACAAGGGGAACTTAGCCTTAGTGTTGTTGTTTTATTAGGTTACCATGTCTGATGAAGAGACATACGAAGTCCCAAAATCATGCTGTTTGCTATTATTTCTTATTTTATTTAAGATAAGGTATTATAGGTATTAAAAGTATTATAGCTGCAAGGCCCTTATTTAGATAAGCAAAGTATAAGACAAGGGACCTTACATTTTTATTTTGTAAAGGTTTTACAGTGAAAAAAAACATACAGAAACTTCCATAGGTAGGCTCAAAGGGGGGTTCATATACATCATATGAAAATTATGTAACAATACCATGAGGCTAGGTTTCCACACAGATTATTATTATTATTATTATTATTTTTTTACTGCAGTTTTTGAGCCAAAGACAGAAGTGTATTTAAAGGGGTACTCCAGTGAAAAAAATTTTTTCTTTTAAATCAACTGGTGGCAGAAAGTTAAACATATTTGTAAATTACTTCTATTAAAAAATCTTAATCCTTCCTGTACTTATTAGCTGCTGAATACTACAGAGGAAATTCTTTTCTTTTTGGAATGCTCTCTGATGACATCACGAGCACAGTTCTCTCTGCTGACATTATTATAATAATAATAACGCTTTATTTATTGTTGTCCTTAGTGGGATTTGAACCCAAGTCCCCAGCACTGCAAGGCAGCAGTGCTAACCACTGAGCCACCATGCTGCCCTTAGCATACAGCTGCTATGCATGGTTGCTAAAATGGACAGAGATGTCAGCAGAGAGCACTGTGCTCGTGATGTCATCAGTGTTCCAAAAAGAAAGGAATTTCCTCTGTAGCATTCAGCAGCTAATAAGTACTGGAAGGATTAAGATTTTTTAATAGAAGTAATTTACAAATATGTTTAACTTTCTGCCACCAGTTGATTTAAAAGAAAAAAGGTTTTCACCGGAGTACCCCTTTAAAAGGAATGGTGAATATAAAGGAAGGATTTTAATTCTCCTTCCTACTGAATCCGACTCTGACTTTGGCTCAAAAACTGCTGTAGCTGTTTTAAAAAAAAAAAACACCAGAAAAAAAACCTGAGTGGAAACTGCCTAAATCCTTAGGGCATGAATAAAACTGAACTTATTGCAATACAATATATCTCAATCAATAAAAATCCACATAAATACAGTTGCATAAAGGATAAGCAAGTTCAACAACCAGATAACTAACTTAAATGTGCTCAGTAGACTCTAACCATAAAGGAGGAGAGCCTATACAGAAATCTAGTATGTTACTTCTAATATCATATAATTTTTCCTTCAAGTAAATAAACGATGGAGAGTCATGTGTATGGCTGCATGTCTGAATTCTATGCACTTATTAGGATGCAAAATGCCCATTGTTTACACTAATTCTCTCATCAAAGAGTCTATTTCAGATGCTAACTAGGAGCAGGGCTGAACTGGGACCAAAATTAGGCCCGGGCATTTTGGAATAAGCATATATATATGTATTATAACATAGGTAAGAAAACTTCCAATGATAAACGCATCTACCTTATAAATTATATAATTACGAATGGAGGAATATTATCACCATACATATTACCCTCTAACTGTGACTGACCAAATCCTGTATACTGAGACCACTATTACCAATAACACCAGAATACACGGAGGAATATTATCACCATATATATTACCATCATACTGTTACTGTCCAAATCCTGTATACTGAGACCAATATTACCAACAACACCAGAATACAAGGAGGAATATTATTACAATACATATTACCATCATACTGTTACTGATCAAATTCTGGCTCCTGGTGGTCTTTCTTCTTCTCTCTGTTCTTAGGTGCATGATGAAGTCACTTATGCGGTGGAGCACAGAGGAAGAGATGCTAGGCCTCTTGTAGCTGTCTGCATAATGTGGGTGGGCAGAAGAGTGACTGACAGAGCTCTGTCAAACAGCTATATGCCGCATATGACTATAGGTGCTTCACAAAGACATGCTTAAAGTTAAAGGGGAACTTCACCAGTCCCCCATCCCATGGCCGCCGTCCAGGGGGTACAGCAAGTACCCCCCTGAGGCAGCCAGAGCACAGAATCATTTCTCTCTTGGACCCAGGCCGCACAATGTCTGAAAAAAAAAGGTGTCTGATCAAGGGGGGTCCGATCGCTGGGACCTCTGAGATCTCTTGCCTGGTGCTCCACCTTTCCTCATGCAGTGGCCACCGCTCCATGCACAGAGTGGTGTCAGCCACTGGATGGAGCAGTAGTCAACACTTCCTCACCATTCATCCCTATGGATGAGCCAAAGATACACAAGCACAGTGCTCGTGTATTTCTGGCTCTCCGATAGAGAGTACATGGACCCCCATGATCAGACAATGCTCTGGATAGGTGACAAGGAATTATGTACTGAAAGTTTAAATGCGTCCCAGACTTAATGGTCCTTTAGATGGCCAGGTGCACCAGGAAAATGCCGATGGCCAGTCTTGCCCTGACTAGGAGTATGAACAAGATATCTCTACTACACAGTTATAGTGTGTAAAGGAGGATGCTAAATAACATGCTAACCAAATAAAAAATGGAAGAAATTGATACATCTTGCTCACGTTGCAGAGGGGAAGCCCAATGTGATAATCAAAAGATTCTTATAATATGAAGGTGAGATTGGACGTCTCCTAGCTGGGGAAGAGCAGACAGCGATGGAATATAAAAGACCCATGCATGGCTGAATGGGCAGCTTAAAGTGAAGCTTGCAGTGGACATGGAAAGGAATCTTGGAGGTGTACTGAAGACTGGATATAGAGACCTAAAATACAATACCCCTTCACTTTTTTCACATTCTGTTATGTTGCAGCCTTGTGATAGAATAAAAATTCTAATTTGTCCCATTTTTCTGCACTCTATACCCAATAAGAAGAAATTTTCAGGGACCAGTGGAGTGAAGTGGATCTGAGGGGCTTTTCTGTGTTTTCTGTGAGAAACACTCCATAAATGACTCCATTATAGAAACTGCACTCCTCAACGTATTCACAATGACATTCAGAATGTTTGTTAACCCTTTAGGTGTTTCACAGGAATAGCAGCAACTTGAAGAAAAAAAATTCAAAATCTTCATTATTTATACTGGCATGTTCTTGTAGAGCCAAGGGGTAAAAGGAGAGAAATCCCCCCAGAATTTGTAACACAATTTCTCTCGAGTAAGGAAATACCTCATATGTGGATGTAAAGTGCTCTGTGGGTGCACTAGAGGGCTCTGAAGGAAAAGAGCGACAATGGGATTTTGGAGAGTGAATTTTGCTGAAATGGTTTTTGGGGGGCATGTCACATTTAGGAAGCCCCTATGGTGCCAGAACAGCAAAAAAAAAACACATGGCACACTATTTTGGAAACTACACCCCTCAAGGAACGTAACAAGGGGTACAGTGAGCCTTAACACCCCACAGGTGTTTGACGACTTTTCGTTAAAGTTGGATGTGTAAATGAAAATAAATATTTTATCACTAAAATGCGTTTTTTCTCCAAATATCACATTTTTACAAGAGGTAATAAGCTACAAGTCCCAGCATGTACTGATTGCCGAAGGGCATGCTGGGATATGTAGTTATGCAACAGCTGGAAGTACGCAACTATAACTCCCAGCATGCCGAGACAGCTGTTTGTTGTTTGGGCATGCTGGGAGTTGTAGTTTTGCAAGATCTGAAGGGCCACAGTTTAGAGACCACTGCATAGTGTTCTCCAAACTGTGGCCCTCCAGATGTTGCAAAACTACAAATCCCAGCATGCCCAGAGAGCAAACTGCTGTGTGGGCGTGCTGGGAGTTGTAGTTTTGCAAGATCTAGAGGGCCACAGTTTAGAGACCACTGGACAGTGATCTCCAAACTGTACCCCTCTAAATCTTGCAAAACTACAAAACCCAGCTTACCGAAACGGCTGTCTGGGCATGCTGGGAGTTGTAGTTTTGCAACATCTGGAGGGCTACAGTTTAGAGACCACTGTATAGGCAACCTACCGTAGTCTGCACCAGGGAGCCATACCAGGGAGCTGCATGTCATCGCCGCCCGCCGCCGCTGATTGCAGGTAAGGGGCCTCCACCGCCGCTGCCGCCGGTCACACTCCAGTTCCCCCATTCTACACAGATTACCGTCGGTGGGCAGAACGGGGGAACCTAACTTCAACCCCTCCTCCCCCGATCTGCTATTGGTCAGTCTTCTGACCGACCAATAGCAGGGATAGGAGGGGTGGCACCCCTGCCACCTAACTCTTATCCCTTCTGGGGGACCGGGGGTGTCTTGGACACCCTCGATCCCCCTTATTTTCCGGGTCACTGGTGACCCGTATGACCCGGAAACACCAAAAATCCCCAGGGCAAATGCACGGGATGCCTGCAGATAGATATCAGTCATCCCAGTCCGGTCCCTGACCGGCTAGCGGTGGGGACCGGAATTCCCACGGGTGTAACCATACGCCCTACGTCCTTAATGACGAAGGACGCATATTTACGTCCTCCGCCGGCTCCCGCGATATGCTGCGAAAAAGAGTCCTTACACATTTGCTGTCAGTAAAAAAAAATTTAAGTTACAGCTCACAGAATACGGTGACCTACAATCGTGATTTTTTTTTTTACAAAAATAGTTTTAATGCTATAAATGAACTAAAATATAAAATAAAGTGTAGAAATTTGGTATTGCATAATCATATAAACCTGCAGAGTAAAGTTAACATGTTATTTATACTGCTTGGCAAACGACCTAAAAGAAATGTATTAAAAAAAACAACCGCAGAATGGATTTTTTTCTGTATACGCCTCATAAAAAATTTAATAAAAAATGATCAGAGTGTCACATGTACCCTAGAATGGTACCAATGAAAGTGTCAGCTTGTCTCCCAAAAATATTCTTACACCCCAAGGCCTCTGCGACTTTATATGATGCCAACAATATCCTAAACTAAAAGGACCCAAAATCCACACAGCACGTCACAGCACGCCACATATGGGATATTTCTAAATACGTTAGAATTCAGGGAGTAAATCTTGAGTTGTATTTATTTGTCAACACCTACTGTGTTACAGAAAAAAAATGGATTAAAATGAAAAATCTGCAAAAAAATGAAATTTTTTAATTCAGCCTCCACTTTGGTTTCATTTCTGTGAAATGCCTAAAGGGTTAATAAACTTCTTTAATGTCATTTTGACTACTTTAAGGGGTTCAGTTTATAAAATGGGGTGATATATGTGGGTATCTAACATACAGGCCCCGCAATTCCACTTCAGAACGGAACTGGTCCCTGAAAAATAAGGTTTTGAAATTTTCTTGAAAATCTGGAAAATTGCTGCTAAACTCATAAACCTTACATTCTAAAAAAGTAAAAGAATGTTTATCAAATGATGGAAACATAAAGTAGACATATTTTAGATGTGAATGAATCATTAATTTGGTGCGATATGACTATTTATCGTATGAGCAGAAAATGTTAAGTCTAGAAAAATGCAAACTTTTCATTTTTTTGCTGAATTTTTGAATTTTTTTTTTACAAAAAACGCTAAATATATCAATAAAAATTTACCACTAATGTAAATTACAATATGTCACAAAAAACTATCTCAGAATCGTTTTCATAAATAAAAGCATTCCAAAGTTATTACCAAATAAGTGGACGCATGTCAGATTTTGAAAATTTGCCTTGGTCATTAACCCCTTAAGGACCAAGGACGTACCGGTACGTCCTTGGTCCTGCTCTTCTGATATAACGCGGGGTTACACAGTAACCCCGCGTCATATCATGGCGGGCCCGGCGTCATAGTGAAGCCGGGACCCGCCTCTAATAGCGCGCAGCGCCGATCGCGGCGCCGCGTGCTATTAACCCTTTAGCCGCGCGCTCAAAGCTGAGCCGCGTGGCTAAAAGTGAAAGTGAAAGTTACCGGCTAGCTCAGTGGGCTGTTCGGGATAGCCGCGGCTAATCGCGGCATCCCGAACAGCTGACAGGACAGCGGGAGGGCCCCTACCTGCCTCCTCGCTGTCCGATCGCCGAATGACTGCTCAGTGCCTGAGATCCAGGCATGAGCAGTCATCCGGCAGAATCGTTGATCACTGGTTTCTTATGAGAAACCAGTGATCAGCATAGAAGATCAGTGTGTGCAGTGTTATAGGTCCCTATGGGACCTATAACACTGCACAAAAAAAGTGAAAAAAAAAAGTGAATAAAGATCATTTTACTCCTCCCCTATTAAAAATTTGAATCACCCCCCTTTTCCAATAAAAAAAAAACACAGTGTAAATAAAAATAAAAATAAACATATGTGGTATCAACGCGTGCGGAAATGTCCGAATTATAAAAATATATCATTAATTAAACCGCTCGGTCAATGGCGTGCGCGCAAAAAAATTCCAAAGTCCAAAATAGTGCATTTTTGGTCACTTTTTATATCATTTAAAAATGAATAAAAAGTGATCAATAAGTCCTATCAATGCAAAAATGATACCGTTAAAAACTTCAGATCACGGCGCAAAAAATGAGCCCTCATACCGCCCCATACACGGAAAAATAAAAAAGTTATAGGGGTCAGAAGATGACAATTTTAAACGTATTAATTTTCCTGCATGTAGTTATGATTTTTTCCAGAAGTCCGACAAAATCAAACCTATATAAGTAGGGTATCATTTTAATCGTATGGACCTACATAATACATATCAGGTGTCATTTTTACCGAAAAATGTACTACGTAGAAACGGAAGCCCCCAAAAGTTACAAAACAGCGTTTTTTTTTCAATTTTGTCGCACAATGATTTTTTTCCCGCTTCACCATAGATTTTTGGGCAAAATGACTGATGTCATTACAAAGTAGAATTGGTGGCGCAAAAAATAAGCCATCATATGGATTTTTAGGTGTAAATTTGAAAGAGTTATGATTTTTTAAAGGCAAGGAGCAAAAAACGAAAATGCAAAAACGGAAAAACCTCCGGTCCTTAAGGGGTTAAAGGGGTATTCCAGGCAAAATCTTTTTGTTATATATATCAACTGGCTCCGGAAAGTTAAACAGATTTGTAAATTACTTCTATTAAAAAATCTTAATCCTTCCAATAGTTATTAGCTTCTGAAGTTTTCTGTCTAACTGCTCAATGATGATGTCACATCCCGGGAGCTGTGCATGATGGGAGAATATCCCCATTGGAACTTCACAGCTCCCAGGACGTGAGTCATCAGAGAGCAGTTAGACAGAAAACAGCAACTCAACTTCAGAAGCTAATAACTATTGGAAGGATTAAGATTTTTTAATAGAAGTAACAAATCTGTTTAACTTTCCGGAGCCAGTTGATATATAAAAAAAAGTTTTGGCCTGGAATACCCCTTTAAGGTCAAAACAGGCTAAGGCGTAAAGGGGTTAAGCAACAAATAAAGAGCATAAAAGGCTAACAATTACATTGGTCTCCCTAATACACAAGGACACTGCACACAGTAATGTTACAAAACAGGTAAAATATGCACAGTGATGTCACAATAGAGAGATACCGTGCATACTGTTGTCACAGTACAGGAATCAAAATAAAACAATGGTTACCATATACTTGTTACATCACAGCATAGGGAAAAACATACACACTCACACACAGGTAAAATGCATAAAGGATATCACAGCATAGGAATAAAACAGGATTGCCAGAACCAGGTAAACACAAACAACCACTTCCACACTCTTGGGCGCTGGACCAAACCCAGGGTTTATACCCAATAAAGATATTTCTCTCAAAGGCTTCTAATCCTTTATTGGCAGCGTGTTTCAGCTCTGTGACACCAGAGCCTTTATCTTGCCTGCATTGGATGTAAAAAAATAAATATAAAAATCAAAGCCGAAGTACTCCTTTAAAGAGTACCTGTCATCAAACCATATTGTCGAAACTAACTCAGATTATATTCCCTAACTACTAACACCCATTCTGCCCTGTATCATACCTTTCCCCTTGCTCACATTGTGTGAGCTTCCGCAGGAAAAAGTGGGCGTTCCCCAGCAGGCGGGACGCCACTGAAGCCTGCAAGAGCTGTGCCTCGCTATGCCCCGCACCCACTTCCTGACTGTTTTACTTGCGCAGGGAACAGAACAGAGACACCTAGTGGTCGTTTTTTCAATCACATTAAAAACATATAAAGGTTGAGAATTTTAACAGAAAGTAAATAACAAAGTGTCTTACAATTACATAAGGAACAATATATTAAAAGTTTTGTTTGGTGACAGGTACTCTTTAAAGGAGTAGTCCAGTGGTGACTCAGTGGTTAACAACTTATCCCCTATCTTAAGGATAGGGGATAAGTTGCAGATCGCGGGGGTTCCGACTGCTGGGGCCCCCCGCGATCTCCTGTACGGAGCCCTGACAGCCCGCGGGAAGGGGGCGTGTCGACCTCCGCACGAAGCGGCGGCCGACACGCCCCCTCAATACAACTCTATGGCAGAGCCGAAGCGCTGCCTTCGGCAATCTCCGGCTCTGCCATAGCGATGTATTGAGGGGGCGTGTCGGCGGCCGCTTCGTGCGGGGGTCGACACCCGCTATCAGGCCGGAGAGCCGGGGCCCTGTACAGAGAGATCGCAGGGGGCCCCAGCGGTCGGACCCCCCGCAATCTCAAACTTATCCCCTATCCTTAGGATAGGGGATACGTTTTTCACCACTGGACTACCCCTTTAAGGCCTTCATTAATTTCTTCAGTTGTACTTGTGATAAAATACATCAAATACCTGGACAGACTGGGACTGTGTTGACTTGGATATTTTATGGCAATTTAGAAATATGGCTAAGTAATGAGAACAAGTTAAAAAGTTAAGAAAATTGATCATTGCCTTGAACACAGTAGGAAAAGGATAAAAAAAAAAATGGTTCCTAGAGATACAGATGGAAACAGAGATCACATGTTCACACGGCTACGCTACCTGGACATAGCAGAAAGAGGAAGCTATAACTAGCTGCCACAAGATTTCTGAGTAGGCATGTGGTCAAAAACCCTACGACCCCTAGGAAATGCTGCCAGAAGCTGGTGTCTAGCTATGCATCACATTTTTTACAGGTCATAACATCAAAAGGGAGCTGCACTAAGTACTAAGAACACCTGGGGTGAAGGGGTTGTATCATTCTGAGATGGCAATAGTCATTAAAATAGCATTTTGTGTTGAATTCGGAGAAAGCACTATGTTAGTTGTGTTGAGCTATTTACATTGTTCATGGTTGTTATTTGCAGTGTTTGTTTTTAATTGTTTTTATTGTTCTTGGGTGATAAATTTGTAAATTTAGCAAATAAACCAAATTTCATGATAGGAGCTAACAATTTATCATATTTTTTTATTGCCTCTTTCCAATGTGGTAAAGTAAGTTAAACAAGAAAAAAAAACAACACCCGTAGGAACATTTATATTGAATTATTAATGAGAATTCAGTTATAAAACAGAAGTCAATATATAAGTTCCTTATGACTGTCTTCCAGTTTTGTACTTAGGTTTATACTATATGATAAATTCTTACAATTTGTAATCTAGATGGCTAAAAAAACTACCTACTAGGAAATTACTGTATAGCCTGAGACAGATCTAAGGAAAATGTATCACTCAGACATAATGTCTATGTGTAAAACAAGCTTGTCTTGATCTACGACCTTCACAGGGCTCATTCATATAATGGGCTTCACAGTGTGGCTGACATTTCACTATCTTCTGCACCATCCCTTCCCGATTGTCATGACTGTGGCTTTGCACCTAAAAGAAAACATATAAATATAATATCAGGGGAAATTAAATCATTTAACCCCTTAAGGCCCAAGCCCATATTGACCTTAAAGGAATGTGTCACCAAATATGATTATTTTTCTTATAGGTGAAATTAGTTTTTCACATTTTTTTTTAAATATTTTTGGAAATAATAAAAACAAAATATTCAAAATTAAATAATAACTTGTCATATCTCCCACTGTTGACCAGCAGAGGGAGTTAACATGAGGAATATGGTCAAAGCAAGCAACTTGTCTAGCTGCTGCAAATTAGAAACCGCCCGTCTACCTTACTCCTCTGTCTATGTGCAAAAGGAGAGGGGGAGGGGGTTTTGTAGTTTTTTTCAATTCCACTGTTATCCTTTTGTTGGTGTCTGAAGATTGGTAAAGAACAGACTAGATGTCTCTTGATAGATCACTGCTCCTCAGGCACTTCAAGAAAATGGTGCTGACTCCACTTTCATTTCATGTACATGTGCAGTAAGCAGTCCATGCTTTTCTATGAGACACTCTCAATCTTAACTTTCTTATGCCCTGTGCCTGCCATAAAGCATCTGTGTAGGTGTTGTGAAGTGACACACCGCAAAGAGACTACAGTAATGGCAGCCCCCAGTACACACTTTATTAATAAATAACATTAAAACTGCAGTGTCCTAAAACTAAATACATAAAAGAATGCTTTATCTTGATAGAATAATTTTATTTAATAAAAAAAATAAGATAGTGACTCATTCCCTTTAGGGACCAGGACAATTTTATTTTTGCTTTTTTGTTTTTTCCTCCTCACCTTCTAAAATCCATAACTCTTTTATATTTCCATCCACAGACCCATATGAGGGCTTGTTTTTTGCGTGACCAATTTTAATTTGCAATGGCACCTCTCATTTTTCCATAAAATATACGGCGAACCCAAAAAGATATTTTTTCAGTGAGGAAATTTAAATGAAAACCCCCAATTTTGCACATTTTTGAAAGTTTTATATTCACACTGTACACTTTATGGTAAAAATTACCTTTTTTCTTTATTCTGTGGGCCAATACGATTAAAATGGTACCCATCTTTAAAAACGTTTCTATTATTGTACTGCTTTAAAAAAAATATCTGTGAGGACTGACCGGGGACAGGGAGAGTGAGCCCTAAACTGACCCTAAAACAGCTCTCCCTGACTTGCTAAACGGTGGATCGACAACTGGGTGCCGGTCCCTCCCTGAACAAAAGTGCAGGGGCCTAATTAAAATACATACTAATAAATAGTCGGTCACAAACCAGAAACATAACAGGAACATAGAACTCTATAACAGATTAAGTTCAGAGGACACAGATCAGTGAGCAGCACAGGAGACACTATGGATCAGCGGTCATGAACAGAGGACACTATAGATCAGCGGACAAGAACAGAGGACTCAGTGGTCGTGAACAGAGGACACTATAGATCCGTGGTCGTGAACAGAGGACACTATAGATCATAAGATCTGAATAGAACTAATAAACCTATAGCGTTCAAAACACCAGACAGGAAAAGGGATGAGTCTGAACATACTCCAGAAACAAAACAGAAATAAGCTGGATCTCCTAGAAAAACCTCCAGTAGACACAGGAATAACAATACCCTCTGAATTCCCATGGACAGGTAAACGAGATCTATCGCTAAACAGGAATATTCGCATTCCCAAAGCAAACCTCCAGTAGACACAAAGTCCCCATGGACAGATAATAGGGATGCCTAGATACACAGGATATATTTATAGGACACTGTTCACACTGAACACAAGACAGGAATAATAGCAATCCCTTCAGAATACATCCAGTAGACAAGAAGTCCCCATGTACAGGTAACAGGGATGCCAGATAGGACACTGTTCACACTGGACACACAAACTGGACACTCCACTCCACTAACGAAGTAGCCATTAATAATAAATCCAAATAGACTATTGGCCAGGGCACACTTCACAGTGTGGTCAGAAGCTGACCCAGTAGGAAAACTGAAATATAAAACACCTTCACATAAATGGATACAAGAGAAAACACAGTGTGAACAGACACATAGCAGAAAGGATATACAAATCCTAAAACCGACTAAACGAACACAACTTAAGATCCACTAAGAGCATGCCACCTAACAGAAAATATAAAGTGCATGCTAAAAACAGAGATAGTAGATTTAAAAGCTCAAATAAGAAGAGTTTCACCCAAAACCTCCATTGCAGCATGGCAGTAGCAAGATGTAATGAAGATAAATGAAGCCAATCACCAGCCCAGAGGCTAGACTGGACTGACAATAAATAGACACACCCTAGGAGCTGTTGGTTGAAAAAGCCAGAGGCATTAAAGGGGTTATCCAGGATAAAACTTTTTTTTATATATATCAACTGGCTTCATAAAGTTAAACAGATTTGTAGATTACTTCTATTAAAAAATCTTAATCCTTTCAGTACTTATGAGCTTCTGAAGTTAAGGTTGTTATTTTCTGTCTAAGTGCTCTCTGATGACACATGTCTCGGGAACCGCCCAGTTTAGAAGCAAATCCCCATAGCAAACCTCTTCTAAACTGGACGGTTCCCGAGACACATGTCATCAGAGAGCACTTAGACAGAAAATAACAACCTTAACTTCAGAAGCTCATAAGTACTGAAAGGATTAAGATTTTTCAATATAAGTAATTTACAAATCTGTTTAACTTTCTGGAGCCAGTTGATATATATATATATATAAAAGTTTTTTCCTGAATAACCCCTTTAAAGGGGTATTCCAGGTAAAAAAACTTTTTTTTTTTTTTTTATATCAACTGGCTCCAGAAAGTTAAACAGATTTGTAAATTACTTCTATTAAAATCTTAATCCTTTCAATAATTATCAGCTGCTGAAGTTGAGTTGTTGTTTTTTGTCTGGCAACAGTGCTCTCTGCTGACATCTTTGCTTGTCTCGGGAACTGCACACAGTAGAAGAGGTTTGCTATGGGGATTTGCTTCTAAACTGGGCGGTTCCCGAGACACGTGTTATCAGAGAGCACTTAGACAGAAAAGAACAGCTCAACTTCAGCAGCTCATAAGTACTGAAAGGATTAAGATTTTTTTATAGAAGTAATTTACAAATCTGTTTAACTTCCTGGAGCCAGATTATATATAAAAAAAGTTTTTTCCTGGATAACCCCTTTAACCTGTTAAGGACTCATGATGTACCGGTACGTCATGAGTCCGCTCCCGTTTTATAACGCGGGGCCACGGCATCAGGACATAAATTTACGTCCATGGTTAATGAGCATATTCAAACTCTCATTGGGTCATATCTCGTCTAAGTATAATAAATGAAGAACATAGGGTTATGTAGACCAGTGGTCCCCCAACCTGGTCCCCAAGACCCACCAACATTTTTTTTTGGCAGTTACTCCACTGGAATAGAACAGCATTTATTTATTTTTTTTTTTAATCCTGGACTGTTGGTGAGACTTGAGGATCAGGTTTGGGACATTTGATGTAGACAACAAAAACATTGCAGGATTTTTACCTGGTACAGAAACAATTTAAAGGCATATTCGTCCAGGTGCCATATGAACCTTAACCCGTAAATGTATGTCATGGTGCCTTGGAACTTAACAGACCAAAACCTACCTTAACCTCCTGAGCGGCAATCCAACTATGAAGCAAGTGCAGAAGCTGTGCTCACTTCATAGACTGTAAGTGATGGCTGCTATCAGCCAATAATGGACAATGGCCATCCTGGTTTTATGCGTCATTAACCCCTTTAGTGCCATAATTAAGAATGAGCACGGCACTTAAAGGACTTTTTTTGATAAATGTTATAAAATCTTTTCTAAAATATGATACGACCAAAAATCTGCTTTTCTGGCATATTTTTTATGTTTACACTGTTTACTGTGCGGGATCATACACATTGTATTGTAATAGTTTGGACAATTCTGCATGTACCAAAATCAAATAAGTTTTGGAACATTTATATGCAATCATTAGAATGCATTCACTGTACAGTGTGACGCCTGCAGCACAGCATTGTACAGTGTAATGCGCTCCACTGGCTCTGCTAAGCTGTATTATTGGAGATTTGATCCAGCAGTCCAGAACCAGGTAAGTGGACAATCTGCTACCATTTCAGCCTTTTGGACACCCTTGATCATGCAGGGGTGAGATAAGCACCACTGAGCTACCTGCATATATCATTTATCCCTTTGTGATGCCATGGGTTAAAATATAAATAAGCACCTACCCTAATAAACAGTAAAATACCCCCTCTATTCCGGTTTTTCGGGAAAAAACAACACATATCTGGTATTGCCGCATACAGAAATTTCCACACAATGTGTATGATTCCGTATGGTAAATGGCGTAAGAAAATGGAACAAAAAAAACAAAATCCAAAATTTTCATCACATCCCAGAAAAAAAAATTGAAGAAAAAAAGTGATCAAAAAGTGATATTGTAACGGTGCTGGATGTGGATCCTCTACCTATGTGGCTGATGACTCGGACCGTATCGGGGAGCTGAGTCTAAGGTGCCGCTTGTTTTCACCAGAGCCCACCACAAGGCAGGATGGACTTGCTGCGGCAGGCGACACACAGGTCGCAACCCCTGACACGGCTCGACCACACAGGTAACTGGGCAAGGTGAGGTACCGAGGGAAGAGGCAGTAGCATAGTCAATGTAGCAGAAGCAAAGGTTCGTAGTCAAAAAACGTAGCAGGAAGGTCTGGATACACGGGTATGGCAAAATGCAATAGGCACTGAAGATCCGGAAGGGAAGTGTGGGAGGTGCAAACAACTTATAATGTGGTGTCAGGTGTATTCACTAATTATGGGCGTACTGGCCCTTTAAATTTCAGAGCTCCAGTGCGCGAGTGCCCTAAGGGGATGGAGACGTGTGCGTCGTAGCTGAGAGTGAGAGACGGGGCAGGATTCGCATGCGGGCGCGTCCCGCGATGCAAATCTCGGCCCTGCCGGCGGTCAGGGACACTGCGCTCACGGCCGGTGCTTGCGGCCAGAGCGTAGTGTGTAACAGATATATGAGGTGGTAGCGATAAAACTACAAATCATGGCACAAAAATGCTTCATATACAGAAAAATAAAAAAGTTGCAAAATTGGGGTTGTCTTTTCAATTACCCCCCCCCAAACCTCCTCAATAATATTTTTTTTGTTGAGCTATACATTTTAAGGTAAAATTGGATGTGCAAAAAACAAACCCAAATATGGGTCTGTGAATGGAAAAATAAGAGTTATGTATCTTAAGAGGCAATGAGTAAAAAACGAAGATACAAAAATTTTATTTCACTCTGTCCTCATGGCCAAAGTGGACTGTGTTCTTATTACAGATCCAACTGAGTTGTTTTTAACATAAAGACAAGATAGACCAAGACAACATGGCGTGCAGGTACACAGTGCACAGTGTTACATAATAAGAAGCCCCCAGTTGGCTTCAGTTGAGTAAGGTTTAATTAAATCTTTCAGGCCAATGTGAGAATTTTTTTTTAGCATCCTGAATGAATGAATGAATGTCCTCCCATTTACTTAATAAGGGGCAATTGTCCTTCCTTCTAAGGACTGATAAAAGTTCTAGCGGCCAGAACCCCACCCATCCAACTGGTTATCCTCTAGCCTAAACAGCATCCTTGGTGTGTGTTGATTTTTTCTTTTTTTGCAGATTTTATTGAAAGTTTTTTAACAAATCAAAAACAAACCAGCAAAACAGTTACAACACCTGCTTAGAACAGTGTTAGCAAGCTGATGTTTGCAGCTCATAGTTCCCTATGGGTAAAAAAAAAAAAAGTGTGAAAAAAATGTAAATAAAAAATAAATAATGAATGGTATGTTTAAACTGGGTAATTGGAGAGGAATCTCCACTCGTGGAATTCTGCAAGCTGAGATTAAATCTGGCGGCCGCCGCCAAAATACGGTAGGACCACACAGCCCTGTGCCATACCATTGACGGTAATGCAGTGCTCACGGAATTTTGTGCAAAGATTAAACAGGTTCTTTGTGCTGATCAATTTTAGTGGCGGATTTCTGACGTGCAATTCAGTTCATTCCTCAGTGTGAACATACCATTAAAGTTTGAATCACCCCCATTTTTCATTTTAAAATAATATTATGTAAGCATAAAGAAACAAACATGTGGTATTGTCACATGCAGAAATGTGTTAACAATTTAAACATAAATGAAACCACATGGTGAAATATTTAAATATATTTATAGCTATAATATACCATTCCTGCTTGTACACCAGGAGCAAATATGATCAACATTGCTGTCATGACATATCAACTTCCTACCCCTATGAAACAAAATTCTCTATACACAGAAAAATATTTCCGGTGATATCACTACATAATGCCTAAATACTGCCACACCAGGACCGTTATCATTACCACTACAGACTTTACAGAGATTACAGTGCAGTTACATCCAGTGACTCCTGATACTGCTGGGAAAAGTAAAAGTAGGGCTGAGAGTAGGGCAGGAGCATCCTCACTTGATTGCATGACCTCCCTGCGAGGCAGCTCTAGCAGGAGCTGCTTCAGAATTTTCCCTTACTATGGCAGTGACATCAGTGAACAAGCCCCCCTCCTTTAAAATAATTAGGCAACCCTCCACTGAGCCTGGGCTCACTAGCAAGCAAAGCCCACACCATACAAAAAGCTCATTTTAGACATGTTAAGATAAAGACAGTAGTGTTCCAATATATAGTAATACCCCCCCCCCTCCCAGAGCACCCTAGTAAGTGCTACGCCACTGAGAGGGCATAAGTAGTCACCATTTTTTTCTTTCACAAGTACAGGTATTTGCCACAGTCACCATGAGGTGCCCTACAAAGCCTCCAGGAAGCGTTTGCCTCCAAAGGTCTCTGTAATGTGTTGACCTCTGGCACCCAGCTAATCTAATAGGGAAACTAGTACGCAAAACCCCAAGGAGACAGATTTTTTCACCTAGTGTATTTGGTACAGTATCTGACCTGGACTGGGACTGAGAATGAGTTTACATGCTCATTATCATCCTCAGAAAGTAATAAATAATTTACAAATGCTAAGAGTAAGGCTGGCCATGTACAACCTAGTAAACGTTTCCCTTGGAGATGGGCTTTTCAGCACCATCTGAGGTGGAAGAATTTGCCCAGTAGGCCCTTAGGTTGTCCTTGAAGAGGACAACATGGTGGTGAGAAGTTTTATAGGCATCCAAAAGATTCAAGTGTTCATAGCCCTTGACAAAAATGCTGCCCTCATATGCCTCAGGGGTCCTCGGCCCATAAAGACTCTTAAAAACATTTAATTTAAGATAGCCGATGCAGTAGGGCCACTACTACTTATGCTAATATCATATGATCAAAGACTTCTAATATATTTGGACAACTTCTTAGTTAAATGACTTCTTAGTGTTCCACTTAGAAGTAGAAGAGCTAATCTCTCAGAGTTAAAATTTTGACACTCCTCCAAGACATCAAATTTTCTTTTAAACCTAGAAAGATCGGTCCTTTCACCCACACAGACTCTTGTTTACCTGGGCAATACTTCAAAAACCATAAATCTAACATTTGGTGTTCTAGAACATAAATGGTAAAAACGAAAAGACCATTCTTTAGAGGTGTTCCAATCTAACTTTCAAGAACTGGCCAGCCTAATAGGCAAAATATTAGCCATGTGACCAGGTTTCAAAATGGCCCCATCAAAATGTTTCCAGGTCCATGTCAAATAAAACATCAATCCTTTGATCTAACAATAATATTGCATGCCTCTCTGTCGGGTTGAGGAGGGTTTTCAACGATGGGAAGATTGTGGAGGAAATGGCAAACCTCCACATCAATCTACTAAAACTCCAAGCAACCCATCTGTGTCTGCAGTATCTTGTTATTCCATCTCAACTCCCCCAAACTGTCCTTCAATTGGACAACAAAACTGTAATAGCATATATAAAAAAAAAAAATAGGGGGGGGGGGTGAGATCCCCCATGTAGGTATATTACTCATTGGTAGCCCCCCTCTTCAAGAGGTCAAAGAAAAAGGGGGGAAAAAACCCCATCCATACTCACTTTCCTCAGGCTCTTGCTCCCAGCTTACCCACTGCAGTCTACCGGCATCTCCTCTTTTTGCCTTACTCTTCAGTCACATGGTGAGGTAACTCATCTGCCAGAGTGCAGCGGAAGATATGCTTAGTGTCTTTTGACCACAGACAATGCTGCTTTCTGCTACAAGACTGACTGTCAGAATGAGTAGCCAATGGCTCTTTGCTCTATCAAAGCTGAGCACTGCATTTCATTTGCCCTGTTCGATGTGTGGTGATGCAGGCCCTGCCTCCAAGCTGACCCATTGCCTGCTGGGGTAGGAGTGAAACTAGTCAGCTAGATAACCAGGACAGGTGTATGACTGCATACTTTAATGTATGGGAAGCTGACTCCACCTGAGAACTATGGGCAAAGTATATCAGCATAACGCTTTTGTTATCATCAGACAAAACCAATCTGGTCATCAATATTGTACCTGGCTAAAACTTGAGCCAATCGTAGGGCAATCAATGTAAAAGCACATTAATGTCACCATTTGTTGGTGAAATACACCTATAACCGGAACAAAGGAATGTTATTTAAAATTGTGTTAAAAACTGTAGTCTTAAAATATTACTGTTATGAAATATAACTTTTATGGACAGATATATGGACGGAAGGTTGACCTATAGAAGAACTATATGGACAGAAGGTTGATCCAGGGATCTATTCTGAAGCCATATTTGGAGTCGGGAATGAATTTTTACCTTGAGTATGAGGATTTTTTTTTTTCATTTCTTAGGATCAACTCAGTAGGGACTTATTAGGGTTATAGGTTGAACTTGATGGACTCTGGTATTTTTTCGACCTTATGAACTATGTTATTTTTGACATGTAATGCAGACAAGTAAAAAGTTTTGATTGGTTGAGGTCTCAGTGCTGAGACTCATATAAAACACTAGATATAGCCAGGTGAAGAGTGTACTTTACCAAGCCATGTCTATTGATAGGAGGGGGTCTCAGCAATGCTTCACATGTAAAACATTTTTCATGACAATAATACTTTAAGGCCCCTTTATTAAGGTACTTGATTATTATGTGGTAAAGAAGAAAAAAGAGACCGAAAAATGGCGCCTCGTGTAATACCCTCAGCAGGATTGGATATAGTTGGGCAGTGTAGACCAGCAACTTTGTTAGATGGCCGCTCACCTCACTTATGAAGTATAAATGCTTATCACCCCAGAAATACAGTGGGGTATCAAGGTGTTGCTGCTGTGCTGGATGGTCACAGGAACAGGGACAACTCATCCTGTGTGAATATGCAGAGTAGGGGTAGGGAAGCAAGACCTTTTTCTTCCAGAAGCTGCTGACTCTTTACATCATGTAGGAGAAGACCATAGAAACATACTGTAGAATGTGTCAGCAGATAAGAACCATTTGGCCCATCTAGTCTGCCCAATAATCTGAATCCTATCAATAGTCCCTGGCCCTATCTTATATGAAGGATAGCCTTATGCTTATCCAATGCATGCTTAGAGGACAACTGTAGTGGTAAACATTTATATATGCACGTGCCCGGGCCTCTAAAATAAACAAAGTAAACTTTTTCATACCTTCCTACGAGCCCCCGTTGGTCCGGCACAGGCCTCACGGTCTGGCAGTGCTGACGTCATTCCACTTCCTGGGGACGCCGCAGAGCCGTTGGCGTATCGTTGACTGCCCCGGTCGGTGATAGGCTGAGCCCACTGTCATGTAAGAAGCCGGCCAGAGCTCCTTACATGACAGTGGGCTCAGCCTATCACAGGCCGGGGCGGGACATCGCCACGGCCGGTGATACGCCGACGGCTCTGCGGCGTCCCCGTCCCAGGAAGTGGAATGACGTCAGCACTGCCGGACCATGAGGCCTGTGCCGGACGAACGGGGGCTCGTAGGAAGGTATGTATGAATTTATTTTGTTTATTTTAGAGGCCTGGGCATCGGCATATATAAATGTTTACCACTGCAGTTGTCCTTTAAACTTCACTGTATTTGTAGTGACCACTTCTACAGGAAGGCTATTTCATGCATCCACTACTCTCTCAGTAAAGTAATACTTCCTAATATTACTGCATAAACCTTTGCCCATCTAATTTTAAACAATGTCCTCTTGTTGTAGTTTTTCTTCTTTTAAATATGCTCTCCTCCTTTACCGTGTTGATTTCCTTTATGTATTTAAAAGTTTCTATCTTATCCCCTCTGTCTCTTCTTTCTTCCAAGCTATACATGTTAAGGTCCTTTAGCCTTTCCTGGTAAGTTTTATCCTGCAATCCATGTACTAGTTTAGTAGCTCTTCTCTGAACTCTCCCTAGAGTATCTATATCCTTATGGAATCCAAAAACGGTAGGGAACCGGCACTGTAACGATGGACTTCAAGTCCCAGGTGGGTGCTCAGCTTCAACAGGTTCAAACTCAAAACCTTCCAACGTAAAATCCAAAGAAGGAAGCGGCACTCCAAATTGCAAAAGCAGTGTGTTTATTCACCCATCAAGTCAATGCGACGTTTCAGCCTCACAATAAGGCCTTTCTCAAGCTTTGAGAAAGGCCTCATTGTGAGGCTGAAACGTCGCATTGACTTGATGGGTGAATAAACACACTGCTTTTTGCAATTTGGAGTGCCGCTTCCTTCTTTGGATTTTATATCCTTATGGAGATATGGTCTGCAGTACTGTGCACAATACTCCAGTGTTCTGTACAGCGGCATGAGCACTTCTCTCTTTCTACTACTTATACCTCTCCCTATATATCCAAGCATTCTGCTAGCGTTTCCTGCTGCTCTATTACATTGTCTTCCTACCTTTAAATCATCTGAAATAATTACTCCTAAATCCCTCCACTCAGATACTGAGGTCAGGACTGCGTCAAATATTCTATATTCTGACTGAGGATTTTTACGCCCCAGGTGCATTATCTTGCAATTATCCACATTAAATTTCAGTTGTCAGAGTTCTGACCATTCTTCTAGTTTGCCTAAATCCTTTTCTGTTTGGCGGATCCCTCCAGGAACATCAACCATGTTACATATCTTTGTGTCATCAGCAAAAAGACACACCTTACCATCGAGACCTTTTGCAATATCACTAATGAAAATATTAAACAATATTGGTCCCAGTACAGATCCCTGAGGTATCCCACTGGTAACAAGACCTTGCTCTGAATGTACTCCATTGACTACAACCCTCTGTTGATAATTCTTCTATATGGGACAGTGTCAAAAGCCTTGCTAAAATCTAGATATGAGAGGTTTACTGCCCCTCCGCCATCTATTATTTTAGTCACCCAGTCAAAAAAAATCAATAAGATTTGACATGATCTCCCTGAAGTAAACCCATGTTGTTTTTCATCTTGCAATCCATGGGATTTTAGCTGTTCCACAATCCTATCCTTTAGTAGGGTTTCCATTAATTTCCCCATAGGCTTCTTTAAAAGTCTATAGCAGGACTATTATAAGACTTACACTCAGTGCAATCTTAACTATTTATCACCGTTCGCTTTGATCAGTAATGCTGTGATAACATGAAGAAACATTTCTTGGAGGCTGTAAAAAAAGAAGAGATTAAAGTAACAGACTGGCCACACACTTTATAGCCTACCTCATAAGGATCTTCATACACATGGCAGGTTCTTTTTGTAGGTGGCAGTTTCACTCTAATGGAAAAAATAAAAATAAGGACAACATTTATAAGTAGTCAAATAACAGTTACTGCATCTCATTTTACAGAGTAAAAGTATGACTATGAATTCTGGGTGAGGTTACATCTACATGGCAAAAACATCCATGTGGCAAAAAGACACACACAGGCAAGAGTATCTTTGTATTATGGCACCTGCAGGACAACCCCTTTCCCATCCAAACCATGTAAATCAACAGGTTAATAGCATGACCCTGTGTCAGTAGCCTATTTATTTATGGTTTGGATTACATAGTGTGCAGTGTCAAGCCTTTTCCAAAGCAAGGGAAGTGAATTTGTCAGTTGAGTGCACGTCAATTGAAATCATTTATCAGCCCCGCCATAATTCCGCAACAGAGATAAAAACAAACAAGTAGGAGTCCACAATAAATTTCCCAGTACCACATAAAATCATACAACCCTCTACCACTTATTGTTGGTCTAAATTGCCAGATTTGACGTACAAGAAGTCCTCTCCTATTCCACCCACAAAAGGCACTCCAGCATCACACTTTCTCATTTGCTATGTACAATGTTACATTGGGTCTCATTTAGCGTTTTAATTCCGCGTCTTAAACCAATATGAATCAATTTCTGTTGAAATATCTGATGCACTACATTACATCTATGTCTGCTTTCACACTACAAATATACTTCCGTTATGAACGCCCGTTATGAAATCGCAGTTATACGGCCGGTACAAAATCACTAACGGTCATTAGAAAATCTCATTATAGTCAATGGGATTTTTTTAATAGCTGTTTTAACCCGTTATCGCCAGTTATTAATAACGGCCGTTATTTTGTGACGGGCGATAGTAACGGGAGAATTAGTGCATGCGCTATTTCTCCCGTTCATTCACCCGTCACACAATAACAGCCATTATGAGTAACGGATGATAACGGGTTAAAACGGCTATTAGAAAAATCCCATAGACTATAATGAGATTTTCTATCGACCGTTAGTTATTTTGTACCGGCCGTATAACTGCCGATTTCCTAACGGGAAACGGGTTCATAACGGAAGTATTTTTATAGTGTGAAAGCAGCCTTAAAGGTATTATTCATAAGGTGATTTTAGTACTTACCTGACAGAACTAGGCATTTCCTGTTGCATTTTGTTCTCTAAACTACACATCCCACAGTTCCATGCTTGTAAGTATGAGATCACTTTCCTTCCTCCCACACATCAGCCACACCACCCATTGAAACACAATATTTTCTAACCAGGGGCCTACAGCTGTTGCGAAATTGAAGCAGGACATGCTCCCTCTGATCACCTGACTAGTGATGTCAGGTCTCGACGCACTGCAACCTGGGAAATCCCCAGTCATTTTGTATGCTGTTAAAATAAATATTGGGGGGGAATAATCACATAAGAATTTTTAGAAAACTGTCACACATAGGTACAGACACTATATTATGAACTACATTAACTTTTCAGCCCCTGTAGCATAGTCAAATAAAAAAATAAAAATCCTGGAATACCCCTTTAAAGACTCCAAATATGTTTCTGATTTAGGTCATATAGCACAGAAGTTGATGAACATATTGTTTTCTGATTGTTCTACGGCAGCGTGATAACAAATAGGGTTAAAGCCCTAGGTGCAATAAAGCAGGAACAGGTTAAGCTCTTAAAGTGTAGCTCCCACCAAGTACTATATAATCTAATATGTCCCTACCTAGTAGTAATCTAGCCCTAACCCCCTACCTGGCTTCAAAACATTTTTTAATCGCTTTAATAGAGCAGATTTAGTGCTTCTAAATCTGCTCTATAAAGCAGGGCAGAAAGCAGCGCTTCCCAGCAGGCACAACGTCACTGATGCCTTGCTGGGCGCTTGCTTCCGCCCTCACATCATCTATGCATGAGTGTTCTTTATCTAATAGGGTGCCTAATAGGGCCAGTGGAGCTGGCCAATGCGCGCAGCCCCAGCTATCAGCAAGCTCGCTCTGTTTGATTGACAGGCGGGAGCGAGCACCGCAGTGACTGAATTTCGACTCATTGCCAGGCTTAAATGAGTCAAAATTCTGTAGTGACGTCACTGCCGAATGCATTCGGCCACTAGGAGGGCAACCCCAAGTAGCCGAATTTAAAAGTGATTTTAAACTGGTTTAAAATCACTTTTTTTTTATTAAAGTATATTAGAGATATGTTGTAGTACTTAAGTACTACAACATATCAATTTTTTTATTTCATGACAGTGCCCATTTAAGTTTTAACCCTATAAAGCTGATCATTAGACAAGGACCCAGTGTATTTTCTTTTTTCTCTTCTAAGGTGCTATCTGAGACAGGTTCTCCTGACCTAGTTCAGAGTCTTAAGTGTAACAATTAAGAAAAGGAGAAATAGTCAATGTGCTGTTGTGCTGATGGCAGGCGAAGATTTCTCTGTTTCTCCTGAACTTGCTTGCCAGTGGTCCTTTTGTGTAAGAAGCCTCCTTATCTCCTGACACACAGGCTGGTTGGGAGGCCACTCATTTTGGTCTGGCTCTGTAAGGGTATGTTCACACTGCGGATACTTCAACGGTAGGGACGCAGGGCACTGTGCCGTCACCGTTGACGGCTATGCATTGCTCACGGAATTCTGCGCAAAGAATGAACCTGTTCTTTCTTTGCGCGGAGCCATTTCGCGGAAGACCCATTCACGCTGATGGTAATGTTCACTGTGCGGAATTCCACTCGCAGAATTCCGCAGTGTGGACATACCCTAAGGGTAAGAGACTGCTGGCTCGGGCCACAGGTGTTTTATAGCCCTTTGGTATGGCGTTGGTTGAGCTGGCTACCGGCTGTATGCAGGGAGTGATCACTGTTCATCCGCCTGAAGGTGTAAAAGCTGAGTGGTCTCTGTCCCTTGGCTTGAAGATCTACCAAGACGGCATTCTGTTTAAAAGCGTTATCCCGCAAAGCAAAGTTGGTAAGATCAGATGTGCAGTATATACATATATATATATATATATATATAAATAGAAAGGCGCAGCACTCCTCCAATAAAGTGCAAAAAAGTGGATTTATTGGCTCACATAGCAGCAGCAACGTTTCAAGCTTGAAAATGGTCCTATGGTAGGACAGAAATGTTGCTGTTGCTATGTGAGCCAATAAATCCACTTTTTTGCACTTTATAGTGCTGCGCCTTTCTGTTTTTATATTGCATGGACTTTGATTGGGTCTGGAGCGCTTGCACCGACTGTGGATTTGGAGTGCTGCATAGCATATCATTACACCACCTTCACCGGTATCATTTCTTAAAATCAGCTTTCGAAACTGATTAGGATTTTATGCCAAGCCAGAATTCTCCCCAGAAGGGAAGAGGGCCCATCTGCAGATAGCGCTGTTTCATGTAGATTGCCCCACGTCAGTACAGAGCAGGGTGTTCTGGCTTGGTTGGTGAGAGGCCTGTTATCCCCTTTTGCTAGTCTACAGGCCTCTCACCAACCAAGCCAGAACACCCTGCTCTGTACTGACGAGGGGCAATCTACACGAAACAGAGCTATCTGCAGATGGGTCCTCTACCCTTCTGGGCAGAATTCTGGCTTGGCATAAAATCCTAATCAGTTTCTGAGTCAGTTCTTCTTCCCATGGACTTCATGGATCTCACCACTTCCTGGTTTTCTCTCTGAACTGTCACCCTGCTGTTGCTAGGCAACAGAGCATACACTTCCCACAATCCCCCTTGCTGAACACACAGTGGAGACCAAATGCCAATACTTTCAATAATCTGCAGTTGAACTGCGCATGTATGATCGACATATGAATCATATCCGAGACCAGCAAGTTAATAAAACAATGCAGGGACATGGGGGATTCAGAAGTATATACTGTATCTCTCAAACAGTACGTTTTCAAAAATGCTTATACATTGGAAATATGTTTAATTTCACATAATGCATCGGTTTAGACCTATTTTTGATAACGGGTCAACCCCACATGCATGTTTGTCATGGTGGCATATGGTGGTAGAGAAGAGTGAGCCGAATCCAGTAAACTTGGATTCGACCCAAACTTGAGGATTTTTCTGGCTCGGCAAACTCCCGTGCTTTTACCGACTCGGCTCCCGCAAGTCTGTAAATAACTCGAAAAACTGTGAACGCATGTTTTTTTGGCGGTTGTAAGAAGCAGGGTGGGAAGGGGGAGGGGAGATGACATATGGAAAGCAGCAGATCACATGATAACCAAGGTCTATCATGTGATTGGCAGTTTTCATGTGTCAATCAGCACAAAGGCCAATAGGACACAGCCATGGACACCGTTAAAAGGCCAGTGACATCCCAACAGCTTTCACAGTGCTGAGAAGTTGTGCAGTAGCAAATACAGAGAGGGGGAGAGGCAGACATAGGGACAGTTAGTGGTTAGAAAGAGAAGATACAGATTAGAAAGAGAGACGAAATAGGGACAGTTAATGATTAGAAAGAGAGACCTCATGTGTTACAATAGCCAGTGAGGTGTAGGGATCTAAGCCACCCACCCACAAAACGTATTCAAATGGCACCTGTATATGCCTATCGGGCCTGTGAAGACAGTAGTGATTTGTGATTATAATAGTGTTCCTGAACCAGCTACAATAGCCAGTGAGGTGCAGTGATCTGTGCCACTCACAAAGCGTATTCAAGTGGCACCTATATACAGTGGGGAAAAAGTATTTAGTCAGCCACCAATTGTGCAAGTCCTCCCACTTAAAAAAAGATGAGAGAGGCCTGTAATTTTAATTATAGGAACACTTCAACTATGAGCAACAGAATGGGGGGGGGGGGGGGATTGGGGAAGAATACAGGAAATCACATTGTAGGATTTCTAATGAATTAATTGGTAAATTCCTCAGTAAAATAAGTATTTGGTCACCTACAAACAAACAAGATTTCTGGCTCTCACAGACCTGTAACTTCTTCTTTAAAATTCTCCTCTGTCCTCTACTCGTTACCTACATTAATAGCACCTGTTTGAACTTATTATCAGTATAAAAGACACCTGTCCACAGGAGGTAAAGAGAAGTTCAAGCAATTTGTTACTTATTTAAACACCGAAAACACAATGAACATGGCATTCACCTCAGTGTATAATGAGCAAGAACTCACATTTTTGGACGTGGAGGTCTCAATGAACGATCCAGAGAAGAGATTTTCAACAAGTCTAAGTCCTCTTACCCCCCTCCTCCAAGAAGATTAAATTTTGCCTTCACGCACAGTGAGATGTCCAATGTAATACACAAGGCTATGTTCAAACATTGGCACATCATTGAAGGTGATGCCCTCCTTAGATATGTTGCTGAAGGAAAGCCCCTGATTGCACATAAGCGTACAAAAATGCTTAAAAATTAACTAGTATGCAGCTCATTTTCATCAGGACAGACAACACCATCTACTTGGCTTAGAGACCTGCGTCCTAAAGGCAACCACAGGTGTGGTAGTTGCTCCTTCTGTGACCAACTCAAACAAGGGTGTAATTACCAACTAAGAGGGGACAGTGTATATGTCTTGTGTCTGGTCACATGTAGGACCAGATTCGTAGTGTACTGTTTACAGTGCCCCTGTGGACATTTCTACGTCAGATGCACCATCCGTCCCATGTTCGTACGCTTCAGGGAACATGTCAGACTCTCCAGGAGAGAAGAAGACGTACCAAGATTAGTGGAGCACCTCAAAATCGCACACGGGGGCAACCCCGCAGTACTGTCTTTTTTCGGTTTGGAAACCGTCACCAGCACTCCAAGGGGTCTCTCCAAACAGACCTACCTGCACCAAAGAGAAGCACATTGGATTTCTTGGCTAGGGGCCACCGGACCCCTGGGCTTTAATGAGCACAATGAATTCAGTGCCTTCATTTAACTATTGTATATTCCCCCTGTGCCTGCTCACCCCAGATCTCTCTCCCTGCTGTCTTTCCTTGTCTTTCCTTTTCTGTTCCCTGTATTTACTTACCTTTCGTTGTGTGATGGCCACCGGGCATAACTGCAGGATACCTGCATTGGCAGCGCTGGAGTACCCCGAACAGCAGCCGCCTGACAGCAACGTCATGTTGCCTGGCAACGACGCGTCAGCTAATCCCCGGCCACAGTAGCAGGTTATTTATCCAGCACCGTGAGCATCACCAAGTAGTCGTGACCAAGCGGAGAACCTGCGAAAAGGGACCATCTTTCCACGAGCTCGGCCGAGCTCCATCTCCTTCCTCTTCCTAACCTGTTCTCCTGTTTTCCATGTTAATCCTGGAATAAAGATACCCATTCTTTGGCATGAAACCGAGTGAGTGCGTAATATGTACTTTTTTTTTTTTTGCACAATAGCCAGTGAGGTGCAGTGATATGTGCCACCCACAAAGCATATTCAAGTGGCACCTATATACAGTGGGGGAAAAGTATTTAATCAGCCACTAATTGTGCAAGTCCTCCCATTTTAATTATAGGTACACTTCAACTATGAGCAACAGAATGGGGGGGGGGGGGGGGGGGGGAAAGACTACAGGAAATCACATTGTAGGATTTCTAATGAATTAATTGGTAAATTCCTCAGTAAAATAAGTATTTGGTTACCTACAAACAAGAAAGATTTCTGGCTCTCGCAGACATGTAACTTCTTCTTTAAGATTCTCCTCTGTCCTCCACTCTTTACCTGTATTAATAGCACCTGTTTAAACTTGTTATCAGTATTAAAGACACCTGTCCACAACCTCAAACAGTCACATTCCAAACTCCACTATGGTCAAGATCAAAGAGTTGTCGAAGGACACCAGAAACAAAATTGTAGACCTGCACCAAGCTGGGAAGACTGAATCTGCAATAGGCAAGCAGCTTGGTGTGAAGAAATAAACTGTGGGAGCAATTATTAGAAAATGGAAGACATACAAGACCACTGATAATCTCCATCGATATGGTTCTCCAAGCTAGATGATCACAAGAATGGTGAGCAAAAATCCCAGAACCACAAGGGGGGATTGGGGACCTAGGGAATGACTAGCAGAAAGCTGGGATAAAAGTAACAAAGGCTACCATCAGTAACACACTACGCTGCCAGGGACTCAAATCATGCAGTGTGAGACTTGTCCCCCTGCTTAAGCCAGTACGTATCCAGGCCAATCTGAAGTTTTCTAGAGAGCATTTGGAAGATCCAGAAGAGGATTGGGAGAATGTCATATGGTCAGATGAAACCAAAGTAGAACTTTTTTGGTAAAAACCCAACTCGTCATATTTGGAGGAGAAAGAATGCTAATTAGCATCCAAAGAACACCATACCTACTGTGAAGCATGGGGGTGGAAACATCATGCTTTGGGGCTGTTTTTCAGCAAAGGAACCAGGACGACTGATCCGTGTAAAGGAAATAATGAATGGGGCCATGTATCGTGAGATTTTGAGCAAAAACCTCCTTCCATCAGCAAGGGCATTGAAGATGAAACGTGGCTGGGTCTTTCAGCATGACAATGATCCCAAACACCACCCGAGCAATGAAGGAGTGGCTTCGTAAGAAGAATTTCAAGGTCCTGGAGTGGTCCTGCCAGTCTCCAGATTTCAACCCCATAGAAAACCTTTGGAGGGAGTTGAAAGTCTGTATTGACCAGCAACAGCCTCAAAACATCACTGCTCTAGAGGAGATCTGCATGGAGGAATGGGCCAAAATACCAGCAACAGTGTGTGAAAACCTTGTGAACACTTACAGAAAACATTTGACCTCTGTAATTGCCAACACAGGGTATATAACAAAGTATTGAGATGCACTTTTGTTATTGATCAAATACTTATTTTCCACCATAATTTGCAAATAAATTCTTTAAACAATGTGATTTTATGGATTTTTTTTCTCATTATGTCTCTCATAATTTAAGTATAACTATGATGAAAATTACAGGTCTTTCTCATCTTTTTAAGTGGTAGAACTTGCACAATTAATGGCTGACTAAATACTCCCCCCCCCCCCCCCCACTGTATTCCTATAGTGCCTGTGAAGACAGTAGTGAATATAATAGATTTTGGCAAACACCTTCAGTGCTCATCGTGCTGTCATTTCTGCCACCCAGTTACACGTATCTCGCTTGTAGTGTACCCCGCATTTCTTATTATTCCACAAACATCTTCAGTACTCATTGTGCTGTCATCTCTGGAACGAAAAGTGTGTTCCTTTGTCACATATCTGGCCTGTTAATACAGTTTTGTTGAATTTCATATTTTTTGGCTAACACACCTGAAATCGTTGTAGTTGTGTACACTCGACACACATTACATAAAAAACTTACAATGCACTGTTCAAAATTATTACGCATAGTACGTTTCAAAACACTTTATAGGTTGTAAAGAACTGAAAATTGGCATTTGTTGTGTTTGCTGTCTTTAACAACATTTTAACTTTTTAAACATTTTAAAAGGTCACGTTACATTTTAATATAGGACCTCTTATTTGATAGCAGCTCTGAGTGTTTGGACAGTTTCTGCTTGAATTTGTTTGCAAGATGTCAGAATAGCCTCTCAGAGTGGCTGTTTGGATGTAAACTGCCTCCCATCCTTATAGATTTTTTGCTTGAAGATGCTCAAAAGGTTCTCAATAAGATTTAGGTCAGGGGAGGATGGAGGCCACATCATGACTTTCTCTCCATTTATCCCCATAGCAGTCATTGATGCAGAGATATTCTTTGCAGCATGAGATGAGATGATTTTATTATAGAAAGTATAGTTCTTCCTTCTGTACCAGTCAGTCAGAAACTCCACATACTTTGCAGAGGTAATCTTTACACCTTCGGGGACCCTAAATGGGCCGACCAGCTCTCTTCCCATCATTCCGGCCCAGAACATGACTCCACCACCGCCTTGCTGAAGTTGCAACCTTGTTGGAATAGGGTGGCCATCCACCAACTATCCACTACTCCATCCATCTGGACCATCCAGGGTTGCATGGCACTTATCAGTGAACAGGACTGTTTGAAAATTAGTCTTCATGTATTATTCTGCCCAATGCAGCCGTTTCTGCTTGTGAGCATTGGTTAGTGGTGGCCGAATAGAAGGTTTATGCACAGATTTTTTATTCAAGACTCTGGAGGACTCTACACCTTGATGTCCGTGGGACTCCAGAGCAGCTTCAAATATCTGTTTGCTGCTATGTAATGGTATTTTAGCAGCTGCACTTTTGATCCGATGCATGTATCTGCAAGAACCCGCTTGTGCTCTGAATCAGCCACAAATCTCTTAATAGTGCGATGATCACGCTTAAGTTTTCATGAAATATCTAATGTTTTCATACCTCGTCCAATGCATTGAACTATTTCACTCTATTCGGCAGAAGAGAGATCCACCTTTAGTAGTTTTTCCTTAAATTGGGCTCACCTGGCAATCTAATTATCACAGGTGTCCGAGATTGTTTTCAGTGATCAAAAGAGCCCTGAGACACAATGCCAGCCATGAGTTAAACTGAAAAACAAACTATTTAATCTTTGTGACACTGAAATAGAATTTGCATAATAACTTGGAACAGGGTGTAAAGAGGAGGATGTCAGCGGGCCTTCTGGTCTGAGCAGCTCAGGAGCAAGTGATGGTGACACAGAAACATTCTAGAACAGGGGCACAGTCGGGTGATGATGTACCTAGCTATTTACGGTATCCTGCCTGGAAATTCTTTACTATGTTACCAGATGCAGGAAAGCAGGCACGGTGCCATCTTTGCAAAGAGAAAGTGAGACACAGGCAGGGTCTCAATTTAGGAGTTAGCCCTCTATGTCAGCACCTCATGTATCACAAATCCTGGGTTGAAGTATACCTAGTCCACCAATGCCTGCTCACTGGATACTACTAGTAACATCAATCCACCATCACCCTACTTCCATCCAGGCCTACACATAAACAACCCATCATCCACATTAAAAGGGATCATTTTTGGCCCGCTTGGTAAAATCCATGCCATCTTTTTCACCTGCTAGACTAAGAACCTCTTGCTACTCCCAAAAAAGGAATAATGTTTGCACGCTTGGAAAAATCCATCCCGTCTTCTTCACTTACTATACTAAGAACCTCTTGCTACTCCCAAGAAAGGCATACTTTTTGACAAGCTGAGATAAAGCCAGAAATGTTCAAAAGTTTGCTCAACTCTATTCCCAACTAAAAGTCAGGCCTTCTCCATAGACAGCACATTTTCGGGATTTGCTTCTTCTGTGTCGTGCCCTCCTCCTCCCTGACCCGTCAGTTGTCCATTGGGGAATCCATGTCCTCCAGACAACAGTATTCTCCCAGTCACCCTGTTGTAGTGTGCCTCAATTCCTACCTGGCCAAGTTGTCAGTGGAAGAGGCTCTCCCATACCATCTTGTGGACTCCATGGTGTTCAGGCAACTAATGGGGTGTGCCCAACCAAGGTGGCGTGTACCTATTATTTTGCTGAGACAGCCATACCATGCACACCACGGTTGTACTGGGAGTAGTACCTACGGCCAGGGGCAATACCTGACCCCAAAAAAAGTTTTGCTCCATTTCTGTTGTCTCAGTGGGATTTCCCAGCCAGGCCTGCGCCGCCTGCCTGAGGCAAAATAAAAAAAATTTGTCTTTGCTTGTGCAACCACCCTGCAGCCAGCAAGGGCTGCTGGTCAAATTCAAATTTGTTGTGTTTGCATTTGCAACCACTAGGGGCGGACACAGACAGCAGAGGGCCCCTGTGCAAAGAATGTGCCTGGGCCCCCCCAGCACTGTGCCCCCTCATGTATCTAGACGCCACCTGAGTGCCCCATTTACCCTGTGTGTGTAATGTCGCCACCTGCCTTGTCCAGCACAGATCTGGGTGCAGCATCCCACAGGTGGATGGAACGGCTCCCGAGGTGGGCTCCGGGGGGCCCCTGTCCCTCTAAGTGTGCGGCCCAGGTCCGGGGAGTATCCCCCTTACACTTGCACCCTTGGACTTAGCATGACACCCCTCGGCGCCCCGCTCCAGCTACCTGGGCAGCTCCTGGCTCCCTGGCTCCATAGTGATAGAAGTGACTTACAGGCATGGCTGGACTGGGACCGGAAATAGGCCCAGGCATTTTAAAATAAGCAGACATTTTTATGACTGACTCATGGAACCCCCACCAATCACCTCAGTTCAAGTGCCTCCCCAGATGTTGGAAATCTGCAACTCCCATCACATCTGAAGAGCCTCAGGAATCATGGAAGTTGCCATTTTGCAACAGCTTGCGAGCCACAGATTGGGTTACAGCGTCTCCCATCATAACTATAGAATTTACTGTTACTACAGCTGATGGGACAGTCAGGAAAGTACACAATGATATCAGTGACTACAGCCGATGGGACAGTCAGTAGAATACACAATGATATCAGTTACCTGAGTGACGTCTTCTCTGTTGTCTTTACTTTTCTTCCTCGTCTGGTCCAGACACCAGGATGTCCTGCATCTTCTCTGCAGTGTCTGACACCTGGACATCAATGCTTCCTTAATTTGTCAGTAGATCCTAATCCTCTGTATGAAGACAATAAGCATTATATTTCTGCCAACCACTGTACCCCCTGAATATAATACAGCCAACTACTGTACCCCCTGAATATAATACTGCCACATACTGTACCCTCTTAATACAATACTGCCACCCACTGTACCCTTGAATATAATACTGCCAACCCCTGTACCCCAGAATATAATACTGTCACACACTGTACGCCTGAATATAATACTGCCAACCACTGTACCCCCTGAATACAAGATCTATCATAAATACACACAAACACACATATCTATCATACATATACACACATCCCTCCCTCTTCCTCGCTTTCCTTATCACGCATACTCCGCATCCCATCCTCGGTCTCCTCCCCACTCCATCATTCATCTTCTCATCACCTCAAACCCTATCTTCAGTCTCCTTATCACCCCTACACTCCATCCTTGGTCTCCTCATCACCCCATATACCCCAAGCTGGGTACTATGTGGCAACCAAATCCGCTGATCAGTCTGCTCCCGCCCACTACCACCCCACAGACCCCCCCCCCCCCCCCCCAAAAAAAAAAAAAAAAAAAAAAAAACAGTCCTTGGTCTCCTCATCATCTTTACTCCGCTGACCATAAAAAGGATAGGAGATAAGATGTCCAATCACCGGGGTCCTGTTGCTGGGGACCCCTGCGATCTCCAGCACGGCAACCCAGTCATCTGTGCATGGACTAGCCGACACACCTAGACAGACATGAATGGAGGGGGCATGGCGTAACATCATGAATGCGGAAGGTCCAAGCTTCCGTGTCCACGACGACACTGCTGCCGGGCCGGAGATCGTGGGCGTCCCCAGCGGCAGAACCACCGTGATCAGACATCTTATCCCCTATCCAAAGGATAAGATGTTTCCGGGGTAGTACCCATTTAACTCCAAATCAAACGGTATGCAAGAATACAGGAAGGTTACTTTGAAGGAACTGAAAAACAAAAATGTACTTACCAAAATGTTTATTTTCTGAAGTCCATAGGCAGCACAATAAACAAAATAGGGTCTGTAGATGTTCATTGTGTCTATACGCAATGATCATCTCCATATCCTATTCTGACCTTTGCGGATGTCTTTCTACAGGGAGATGGCGCCTGAGGTCTCTTTTCCTATCTATAAACTGGTGTCATCTTATACTGTACAGCAGAAAGAACAGCAAGTCTCTTATTAGTTTTAGGCTTAGTGGTGAAAACTGCATGATTTAAGGATTATTTTATAATATAGATAGTAAAATGGAAAATTTGAAAGAACCATGAAAAAGTCTTAAAATATATGTTTAACATGTAAAATTTATTTAAACAGTAGGTCCTTTTGTCATGAAACACTCTCTTTAAATGGGCACTGTCATTCGCAAAAAAGGCTTATTACGTATTAGGGTTATGCTGCGAGTTTAAAGGTGTACTCTACTTCTAGACATTTTATGCCCTTTCCAAAGGATAGGGGATAAGATGTCTGATCGCCGAGGTCCCGATGTTGGGGACCCCTGCGATCTCGGCTACGGCACCTCAGATATCTGGTGCATGGAGCGAACTTCGCTCTGTGCCGGATGACTGGCCATTCTGAGGCTTGTGACATCACGGCCACGCCTCCTCAATGCAAGTCTATATGAGGGGGCATGACGGCGTTATGCCCCCTCCCATAGACTTGCATTGAGGGTGTGTGGCCGTAATGCCACGGGCCTCTGGCACTGCACCCGATGCTCTAAACCAATGCCGGGTGCAGCAGGGAGATCGCTGGGGTCCCCAGCAGCAGGACCCCCAAGATCAGGCACCTTATCTCCTATCCTTTGGATAGGGGATAAGATGTCTAGGGGTGGAGAACCCCTTTAACTTCACTACAGGATCACTGTAGAAACAACTGGATTCTGAGCTTGTGACCAATAATCCGAAACCACATTGTGGCCGCATTATGATCAGCTCATACTCGCCCAGCAAATAAGACAAATTTCCACATTAACTATGTGGTGTCCTTTGAGCTGACTAGGGTACAAAGCCATCAAAGGTGTTCCTGGCAATCCTGAATCATTGCAAACAACTCCTCGCATGGGCCAAGTAAAGATGTTAATGGACCTTTGACATCACAGAAGGTTATCTTGAGAGACAAGTACATTTTCTGCTGGGTCTTCATCTCACATAAACATCATGAAGCCATGTCTTCTGTGGATGCAACAATGGGGTAACAGGCCAGTGGAGGCAGTGCCATGATCTGGGGGAGTGTTTTTGGGACATGCCATGGGACCAATCAACACATTACAATCTTTTTATGAGCTTGGATCACTTGGGAGTAGTTTGAAAAACATGAGTCCCACAAATTCCAGTCCATCGCATACCTTTGCGCTTAAAGTGATTTAATGGGTTGTTGCTCTTAATGCACTGGTATCTGTATACAGGGGCAATAATGTATTTAATGTTAACTGTGACTGCACAATAAAACATAAATAAATAACTAAACAAACAAACAACTGCACAAGGAGGAGGGCAATGGAATTGAAGGAGTGTATTGCTTTATATTTCATTGATATGTGCAGCAAAGGTTGCTATAAGTTGATGTATAATGATGGGGGTTGGTGGTCCATGATGGTATTTGATTTTTCCCTGAAATTACAAGTGCACTTTAAGGAATTAAAACACTAACTTTTTGGGAAACAGTCTTAGAAACCTGTTTAAGATTTGATGTTTTATGTCCTCAATGACTGGTTTCTCTGAAAAATATTATTAATTAATACTTACTTGGTATTACGATATGCACTTTTCTTTCCAGGGGTTAGAATCACTATGAAAATTGTTATGAAGAAAAGCGCTAGGACAGCTCCTATTATTGCCCCCGCTGCTGACAAGGATGATGTGTCCTTTAATGGGTAATCTGTAGGATAACATATTAAGGGGGTGTAAGTTTGGTTGAATCATTTCAATACCACTTGTTTTGTGTTTAGTCTTGATAAGCAAGTCTAGTTTGTTCTTGAAAGGTTACAAGTTACATGACAAAAAGACATAAATAAATAAATAACATACTAGTAGTAAAGAACAAAAACACTCTTTGAAGTGTTTTCAAGCTTCAAGCACTCCTGGATAAAGCTTCTCCTTGCGTAACGCGTTGGAGGTCTGGTGTGGAACTGGGGTGAGTCCTGATAACTGGATGAGTCTGTTGCTACATCTCTTTTTATTTGAGTGTGTTTGGAAAGTAGCAAGCCTGCTCTTCTGGATGCACTACTGCACTTTATCTTAACTTAAAGGGGTATTCCTGGAAAAAAAACTTTTTTATATATATCAACTGGCTCCAGAAAGTTAAACAGATTTGTAAATTACTTCTATTAAAAAATCTTAATCCTTTCAGTACTTATGAGCTTCTGAAGTTATGGTTGCTCTTTTCTGTCTATGTGCTCTTTGATGACACGTGTCTCGGGAACCGCCCAGTTTAGAAGCAAATCCCCATAGCAAACCTCTTCTAAACTGGGCGGTTCCCGAGACAGGTGTCATCAGAGAGGATTTAGACAGAAAAGAACAACCTTAACTTCAGAAGCTCATAAGTACTGAAAGGATTTAGATTTTTTAATAGAAGTAATTTACAAATCTGTTTAACTTTCTGGAGCCAGTTGATTTATAAAAAAAAGTTTTTTCCTGGATAACCCCTTTAAGCTGTGCTTGTTTTTCCCTGTACAACTTCTTGGGAGCTGTTTGGGCCTTTAAAGGAGTGTATACTTATATCTTACTAAAGCACCTTATGCTTTTTGTATTGGACTGCGGTTTTACCTTGTAGCCTCACTTCTTGAACAGACATACAGTTGACCACTATACCAGGACTTTCATCCCGGTATCCCTGTGTATATACATGTATTTTCTCCACGCTATTTGTTATCCCTTATATATGTTTTTAATGTTTTTTGTATGCTAATAAAGGTTTACTGATTAACTCTATACTTTACTTTACTATACCATGTTTTTTTTTTTTTTTTTTTTTAGGGGGGGGGTCGGTGCGTTTTCACAACTGTAGGTGTATACATTGTATTATATAATTAACCTCAATTACATGTACTAATTAACTCCTTAAGGACTCAGGACGTACCGGTACGTCCTGAGCACAGCTCCCGGTGTTTAAAACGGGGTCACGCCGTGACCCCGCATCACACCGGGTCGGTCCCGGCTGCTAATCATAGCCGGGACCCTGGGCTAACAGTGCGTGGCACCGATCGTTGTGCCGTGCGCTGTTAACCCTTCAGACGCTGCAATCAAAGTTGACCGCCGCGTCTGAAAGTGAAACTAAACGCTTCCCGGCAGCTCAGTAAAAATAAAATCGCGATGTTCCGATCAGCTGGGACGCAGGCGGAGGTCTCCTTACCTGTGTCCGCGGCGTCCGATCGGGGTTTGATTGCTCCAAACCTGAGCTACAGGCTAGAGCATTCGAGCCCCTATCTCGCTGATCCATGCAGAGCTATGGCTCTGCAGGGATCAGCATAGGAGATCAGTGTGTGCAGTGCTATAGGTCCCTATGGGAGCTATAATACTGCAAAAAAAAGTGGAAAAAAAAAGTTAACAAAGGTCATTTAACCCCTTCCCTATTAAAAGTTTGAATCACCCCCCTTTTCCCATAAAAAAAAACTGTGTAAATAAAAATAAACATATGTGGTATCGCCGCGTGCGTAAATGTCCGATCTATAAAAATATATCATTAATTAAAGTGCACGGTCAATGGCGTCCGCGCAAAAAAATTCCAAAGTCCAAAATAGCGTATTTTTGGTCACTTTTTATATCATAAAAAAATGAATAAAAAGCGATCAAAAAGTTCGATCAATACAAAAATGGTACTGCTAAAAACTTCAGAACACGGCGCAAAAAATGAGCCCTCATACCGACCTGTACGCGGAAAAATAAAAAAAGTTATAGGGGTCAGAAGATGACAATTTTAAACGTATACATTTTCATGCATGTAGTTAGGATTTTTTTCAGAAGTACAACAAAATCAAACCTATATAAGTAGGGTATCATATTAATCGTATGGACCTACAGAATAAAGATAAGGTGTCATTTTTACCGAAAAATGCACTGCGTAGAAATGGAAGCCCCCAAAAGTTACAAAATTAAATTTTTTCTTTTTCAATTTTGTCGCACAATGATTTTTTTTCCCGTTTCGCCGTGAATTTTTTGGTAAAATGACTAATGTCACTGCAAAGTAGAATTGGTGGCGCAAAAAATAAGCCATCAAATGGAATTTTATGTGCAACATTGAAAGAATTATGATTTTTAGAAGGTGATGAGGAAAAAATGAAAATGCAAAAACGGAAAAATGCTGAGTCCTTAACCCCTTAAGGACCCAGCCAATTTTCACTGTAGGACACGGCCATCTGACCACTGTCACATTAAACATTAATAACTCTGGGATGCTTTTAACTTTCATTCTCATTCCGAGATTGCTTTTTCGTGACATATTCTACTTTATGTTAGTGGTAAAATTTTGTCGATACTTGCATCATTTCTTGGTGAAAAATTCCAAAATTTCGCATATTTTTTTTACTTTGAAGCTCTCTGCTTATAAGGAAAATGAATATTCCAAATAAATGATATATTGATTCACATATACAATATGTCTACTATATGTTTCCATCATAAAAACACAAAACTACAACTCCCAGCATGTACTGACAGACCGTGCATGCTGGGAGTTGTACTTTTGCAACAGCTGGAGGCACACTGGTTGGAAAACCTTCAGTTAGGTTCTGTTATCTAACTCAGTATTTTCCAACCAGTGTGCCTCCAGCTGTTGCAAAACTACAACTCCCAGCATGTTCTGATCACCAAAGGGCATACTGGGAGATGTAGTTATGCAACAGCTGGAGGGCTACAGTTTTAGAGACCACTGCAAAGTGATCTCCAAACTGTGGTCCTCCAGCTGTTGCAAAACTACAAATCCCAGCATGCCGAGACAGCTGTTTGGGCATTCTGGGATTTGCAGTTTTGCAACATCTGGAGGGCTACAGTTTTAGAGAAAGAGGGCAGGGTCCAGCTCCCAGGAAAACGGATAAAATGCAAAATTTTAATTCAAGCCATTAAAATTGAGTGAACAAAAATAGAGGGGGGAGATAAAATCATAGCAGAAACGCCGACGCGTTTCGGACCATATAGTCCTTAATCATGCCATGATTAAGGACTATATGGTCCGAAACGCGTCGGAGTTTCTGCTATGATTTTATCTCCCCCCTCTATTTTTGTTCACTCAATTTTAATGGCTTGAATTAAAATTTTGCATTTTATCCGTTTTCCTGGGAGCTGGACCCTGCCCTCTTTCTTCATCCCAAGTCTTCACTCCAAACGTGCGGTTGGATGTTGTCCGTGCTTCCTACCTACATTTGAAATCCTTCTCTTTTCAAGAACTCATATGGTGGTGAGCTGGTTTTCCATTTCCATTGACTTTTTGCTACAGTTTTAGAGACCACTGCAAAGTGATCTCCAAACTGTGGTCCTCCAGCTGTTGCAAAACTACAAATCCCAGCATGCCCGGAAAGCAAACAGCTGTTTGGGCATGCTAGGAGTTGTAGTTTTGCAAGATCTGGAGGGCTACAGTTTAGGGACCACTTTATAGTGGTCTCAAACTGTAGCCCTCCAGCTGTTGCAAAACTACATATTCCAGCATGCCCAAACAGCTGTCTGGGCATGCTGGGAGTTGTAGTTTTGCAACATCTGGAGGGCTACAGTTAGAGACCACTATCTAGTGGTCTCAGACTGTACCCTCCAGATGTCGCTAGGCAACTCACCGGCTTCCGTAGGATCCAGCCGCACGACGTCGCCGCCCGCCGATCTCCGTCGCCCGCAGCCTCCGGATCGGTAAGTGGATCTTCGGCGCCGGTCTCTGTCAGGTTTCCCCGTCCTGCCCCGCCTATTGTGGGTGGGCAGGACGGGGAAAACTAAAGTAAACCCCCCGCCCCCGATCTGCTATTGGTGGTCATGTCTAGACCACCAATAGCAGGGATAGGAGGGGTGGCACCCCTGCCACCTCACTCCTATCTCTTCAGGGGGTTGTGGGTGTCATAGACACCCGCGATCCCCCTTCTATTCCGGGTCACCAGAGACCCATAATGACCCGGAATCACGCAAATCGCAAGTGTGAATTCACTTGCGATTTGCCGCGTTCGCCGACATGGGGGTGTCTGATGACCCCCCTGGGCCTTTGCACGGGATGCCTGCTGAATGATTTCAGCAGGCATCCCGGTCCGATCCCCACCCGGTGCGCGGTACCAGGGTGTCATGACGTACACGTACGTCAAGGGTCCTTAAGGGGTTAACAGAGCCTAAATAGCTTGTTCACACTGGTGTGGTGCTGTGCGGTGTCCGTGTCTGCCGTGGCGCCGTGTCTGCGGGGGGTGCGGCCCATAGACTGGTTTGAGTGGCATTGGGGCCGCTCTGCCGGTGGGTCGCTCCCCCCTGTGGGCATTGGTGTCGCGGCGGTGGTGGTCGCCGCCCAGTGCTGCGCCATTTTATGCTAGGGACGTTAGGGACCCACTCTGAATAGGTGGCCTTGACGTGGCGAGTGGGCTTGTACTTTTTGATCAAAAATGTATACTAACAACCTGTTAGTTTTTGATATTATGCTGAGAAGCAATCAGATCATTATACAAAATTGTAGATGTGCACCATGTCTGTTTTTCTACCCGAATTCACTTCGAGCCTAAATAGGGGTAGGGTCCTATAGGTTAATTTAGTCATGATAAGCAAGTCTAGTTCATTCTTGAAAGGTTACAAGTTATATGACAAAAAGAGATAAATAAATAAAATACTGGTAGTAAAGAACAAAAACACTTTTTTAAGTGTTTTCAAGCTTCTGACCAGGTAATTTTCAGACTAGAAAGTTTGGTTTGCTAGGCTTGCAAAACTTTTGGAAAATGTTTAGTATGTGGAGTCTGGAGAGCATAAAAGTCTCAAAACACATGTATAACACTGTCTAAGAGCTCTAAAACCCTGTATAAACTGCGAAGGTAACCTATGAGTGTATTCAAGTCGTTTTAAAGTGGATTTAAGGGGGTACTCCCCTGGAAACCATTTTTTTAAATCAGCTGTTGCCAGAAAGTTAAACAGATTTGTAAATTACTTCTATTTAAAAATCTTATTCCTTCCAGTACTTATCAGCTGCTGAATACTACAGAGGAAGTTCTTTTTCTTTTTGAATTTTCTTTCTGTCTGACTACAATGCTCTCTTCTGACACCTCTGTTCATTTTGTAAACTGTCCGGAGCAGGATAGGTTTGCTATGGGGATTTGATCCTACTCTGGACAGTTCCTTAAATGCACAGAGGTGTCAGCAGAGAGCACTGTGGTCAGATAGAAAAAAAAAATAAAAAAAATTAGCTTCCTCTAGAACATACAGCAGCTGATAAGTACTGGAAGGATTAAGATTTTTAAATAGAAGTCATTTACAAATCTGTTTAACTTTCTGTCACCAGTTGATTTAAAAAAAATGTTTTCCATTGGAGTACCCCTTTAACCTCTTAAGGACGCAGGGCGTATGGATACGCCCTGCATCCCGAGTCCTTAAGGACGCAGGGCGTATCCATACGCCCGTGGGAATTCCGGCCCCCACCGCTAGCCGGTTGGGGACCAGAGCCGGATGCCTGCTGAAATCGTTCAGCAGGCATCCCGGCATATCGCCCAGGGGGGTCATTATGTCCCCCCATGTCGGCGATCGCCGCAGATCGCTGGACAATTCAGTCCAGCGATCTGCGGCGATTCCGGGTCAATCGGGTCTCCAGTGACCCGGTGACCCGGAATAACTGGCTGTTCGGGGCCGTCTCTGACTTTTGGAAGACACCAGAGGGCTTCAAAGTTGCGCAGCAATTTTCCAATTTTTCACAAAATTTTGAAACTCGCTTTTTTTCAGGGACCAGTTCAGGTTTGAAGTGGATTTGAAGGGTCTTCATATTAGAAATACCCCATAAAGGACCCCATTATAAAAACTGCACCCCCGAAAGTATTCAAAATGACATTCAGTAAGCGTTTTAACCCTTTACGGGTTTCACAGGAATAGCAGCAAAGTGAAGGAGAAAATACACAATCTTCCTTTTTTACACTCGCTTGTTCTTGTAGACCCAATTTTTGAATATTTGCAAGGGGTAAAAAGGAGAAAATTTTTACTTGTATTTGAAACCCAATTTCTCCAATACCTCATATGTCCATGTTAATTGTTCAGCGGGCGCAGTAGAGGGCTCAGAAGGGAAGGAGCGTCAAATGGTTTTTGGGGGGCATGTCACCTTTAGGAAGCCCCTATGGTGCCAGAACTGCAAAAAACCCCACATGGCATACCATTTTGGAAACTAGACCCCTCGGGGAACGTAACAAGGGGTAATGTGAACCTTAATACCCCACAGGTGATTCACGACTTTTGCATATGTAAAAAAAAAAAAAAATTTTTTTACCTAAAATGCTTGGTTTCCCTAAAGTTTTACATTTTTAAAAAGGGTAATAGCAGACGAAGGTTGCGTACCGAAACGTACGTTGGAGTGGTGCTGTCCCGGTCTCTGCTGATTGCTGCTGTACTCTGGTATATCGCTATACTGATTTGTATCCCTACAATGTTATGTTTGTTTACATGCACACTGCACTTTATTTTGCATGTTATATATATATAATTTTTTTGCTCTCACTGTGAGATTTATATACATGTTTCCTACATGCTGCTAAACATCCTGTTTTTGCAAATTTGTGTACAAGATTATTGTATCTTTTCTATCTCATTGTGGTGGATCCAGTAATATATACACTATACCCAGCCTTCATTGCAGAGCCGGTGACACCACCTTTTAGCCTTATTCCTCCTTGAAAAATAATATTTTTAACTAATATATATACAATCTTTATGTACTTACATTCCACGGAATTAATAAAATGATATACGTTTTATAAGTGACTCCGTTTTTCTCTTTCTTGTTATTTGTCTTCCAAAAGTAAAAACTCATCAATTTTATGATGCAAATATAAAGTAGACATATTGTATATGTGAATAAAATTTTTTTTTATTTTGAATATCCATTTTCCTTACAAGCAGAGAGCTTCAAAGTTAGAAAAATGCAAAATTTTCAAAATTTTCATCAAATTTTGGGATTTTTCACCAAGAAAGGATGCAAGTTACCAAAAAATTTTACCACTACGTTAAAGTAGAATATGTCACGAAAAAACAATCTCGGAATCAGAATGATAACTAAAAGCATCCCAGAGTTATTAATGTTTAAAGTGACAGTGGTCAGATTTGCAAAAAATGGCCGAGTCCTTAAGGTGAAAAAGGGCTCAGTCCTTAACCCCTTAAGGACCGGAGGTTTTTCCGTTTTTGCATTTTCGTTTTTTGCTCCTTGCCTTTAAAAAATCATAACTCTTTCAAATTTACACCTAAAAATCCATATGATGGCTTATTTTTTGCGCCACCAATTCTACTTTGTAATGACATCAGTCATTATGGCCAAAAATCTATGGTGAAGCGGGAAAAAAAATCATTGTGCGACAAAATTGAAAAAAAAACGCTGTTTTGTAACTTTTGGGGGCTTCCGTTTCTACGTAGTACATTTTTCGGTAAAAATGACACCTGATATGTATTCTGTAGGTCCATACGATTAAAATGATACCCTACTTATATAGATTTGATTTTGTCGGACTTCTGGAAAAAATCATAACTACATGCAGGAAAATTAATACGTTTAAAATTGTCATCTTCTGACCCCTATAACTTTTTTATTTTTCCGTGTATGGGGTGGTATGAGGGCTCATTTTTTGCGCCGTAATCTGAAGTTTTTAGCGGTACCATTTTTGCATTGATAGGACTTATTGATCACTTTTTATTCATTTTTAAATGATATAAAAAGTGACCAAAAATGCACTATTTTGGACTTTGGAATTTTTTGGCGCGCACGCCATTGACCGAGCAGTTTAATTAATGATATATTTTTATAATTCGGACATTTCCGCACGCGGTGATACCACATATGTTTATTTTTATTTTTATTTACACTGTGTTTTTTTTTTATTGGAAAAGGGGGGTGATTCAAACTTTTAATAGGGGAGGAGTTAAATGATCTTTGTTCACTTTTTTTTTCACTTTTTTTTTGCAGTGTTATAGGTCCCATAGGGACCTATAACACTGCACACACTGATCTTCTATGTTGATCACTGGTTTCTCATAAGAAACCAGTGATCAACGATTCTGCCGGATGACTGCTCATGCCTGGATCTCAGGCACTGAGCAGTCATTCGGCGATCGGACAGCGAGGAGGCAGGTAGGGGCCCTCCCGCTGTCCTGTCAGCTGTTCGGGATGCCGCGATTAGCCGCGGCTATCCCGAACAGCCCGACTGAGCTAGCCGGGAACTTTCACTTTCACTTTTAGCCGCGCGGCTCAGCTTTGAGCGCGCGGCTAAAGGGTTAATATCGCGCGGCGCCGCGATCGGCGCTGCGCGCTATTAGAGGCGGGTCCCGGCTTCACTATGACGCCGGGCCCGCCATGATATGACGCGGGGTTACTGTGTAACCCCGCGTTATATCAGAAGAGCAGGACCAAGGACGTACCGGTACGTCCTTGGTCCTTAAGGGGTTAAGGGGTTAAGGTTAAAGGGGTATTCCAGGCCAAAACTTTTTTTTTATATATCAACTGACTCCGGAAAGTTAAACAGATTTGTAAATTGCTTCTATTAAAAAATCTTAATCCTTCCAATAGTTATTAGCTTCTGAAGTTGAGTTGTTGTTTTCTGTCTAACTGCTCTCTGATGACTCACGTCCCGGGAGCTGTGCAGTTCCTATGGGGATATTCTCCCATCATGCACAGCTCCCGGGAAGTGACATCATCATTGAGCAGTTAGACAGAAAACTTCAGAAGCTAATAACTATTGGAAGGATTAAGATTTTTTAATAGAAGTAATTTACAAATCTGTTTAACTTTCCGGAGCCAGTTGATATATATATAAAAAGGTTTTGCCTGGAATACCACTTTAAGTTTTTGATAAAGTTATGGTTACATGCGGTAACTCATGGTAAGTAACAGTTTGTTTAAAAACACACTGTGCTAGCAGATTTTGTATGCTTTTTAAAAGGTAAACTGTTCACCCACACTAAACCCAATACACTGGCCTCCACTGTGCAGTTCCCTGAATACGGCATGGGAACTTCGGAAGCTGATATCTCAGGACCTACTGAAGCAATTCAAGTAAGTGACCCCTCTATGGAATCCTGTTCACCCACACTATAAGTATATTGGGTTTAGTGTGGGTGAACAGGCTGACAGTTTTCCTTTAACCCCTTAAGGACCCAGCCCAAATATACCTTAAGGACCCGGCCATTGTTTGAACATCTGACCACTGTCACTTCAAGCATTAATAACTCTGGGATGCTTTTACCTTTCATTCTGATTCCGAGTTTGTTTTTTCGTGACATATTCTACTTTATGGTAGTGGTAACATTTTGCCGATACTTGTTTCATTTCTTGGTGAAAAATTCCAAAATTTGATGACATTTTTTTTTTTAACTTTGAAGCTCTCTGCTTATAAGGAAAATGGATATTCCATATAAATTATACATTGATCCACATATACAATATGTCTACTTTATGTTTGCATCATAAAGTTGACATATTTTTACTTTTGGAAGACACCAGAGGGCTTCAAAGTTCAGCAGCAATTTTCCAATTTATCACAAAATTTTTAAAATTGGAATTTTTCAAAGACCAGTTCAGTTTTGAAGTGGATTTGAAGGGCCTTCATATTAGAAATACCCCACAAATTACCCAATTATAAAAACTGCACCCCTCAAAGTATCCAAAATGACATTCAGTAAGTGTGTTAACCCTTTAGTTGTTTCACAGGAATAGCAGCAAAGTGAAGGAGAAAATTCAAAATCTTAATTTTTTACACTCGCATGTTCTTGTAGACCCAGTTTTTGAATTTTTACAAGTGGTTATAGGAGAAAAAGCCCCCCACAATTTGTAACCCAATTTCTCTCGAGTAAGGAAATCACTCATGTGTGTATGTCAAGTGTTCGGTGGGCGCAGTAGAGGGCTCAGAAGGGAAGCAGCAACAATGGGATTTTGGAGAGTGAATTTTGCTGAAATGGTTTTTGGGGGGCATGTCACATTTAGGAAGCCCCTATGGTGCCAGAACAGCAGAAAATCCCACATGGCATTCCATTTTGAAAACTACACCCCTCAAGGCACGTAACAAGAGGTACAGTGAGCCTTAACTACCCACAGGTGTTTGACGACTTTTTGTTAAAGTTGTTAAAGTTGGACGTGTAAATGAAATAAATGCAGTTTTTTCCCTAAATTTAACATTTTTACAAGGGGTAATAGGAGAAAATGACCCCCAAAATTTCTAACCCCATTTCTTCTGAGTATGGAAATACCCAGGGTGTGGACGTCAAGTGCTCTGCTGGTGAACTACAATGCTCAGAAGAGAAGGAGCGCCATTGAGCTTTTGGAAAGAGAATTCGATTGTAATGGAAGTCAGGGGTCAGGGGCCATGTGCGTTTACAAAGCCCCCCCCCCCCCCCCGTGGTGCCAGAACATTGGACCCCCCCACATGTGACCCCATTTTGGAAACTACACCCCTCACAGAATTTAATAAGGGGTGCAGTGAGTATTTACACCCCACTGGCGTTTGACAGATCTTTGGAACAGTGGGCTGTGCAAATGAAAAATTTTATTTTTCATTTTCATGGACAACTGTTCCAAAAATCTGTCAGAAACCTGTGGGGCATAAATGCTTACTGTACCCCGTATTACATTACGTGAGAGTTGTAGTTTCCAAAATGGGGTCACATGTAGGGGGGGTCCATTGTTCAGGCACTATGGGGGCTTTGTAAACACACAAATTTTCGTACAAATTTCGTACAAATTTTCTCTTCAAAATCCCAATGGCGCTCCTTCTGTTCTGAGCATTGTAGTGCGCCAGCAGAGCACTTTACATCCACATATGGGGTATGTTCTCACTCAGAAGAAATGGGGCTACAAATTTTGGGGGGATTTTTTCCTATTTTCCCTTGCGAAAAAGAAAAATTTAGGGTAACACCAGCATTTTAGTGAAAAAAAAATATTTTTTCATTTTCCCATCCAACTTTAATGAAAATTTGTCAAACACCTGTGGGGTGTTAAGGCTCACTATATCCATTGTTACATTCCGTGAGGGGTGTAGTTACCAAAATGGGGTCACATGTGGGTATTTATTTTTTTGTGTTTATGTCAGAACCGCTGTAAAATCAGCCCCCCCTGTGCAAATCACCAATTTAGGCCTCAAATGTACATGATGGGCTCTCACTTCTGAGCCTTGTTGTGCGCCCGCAGAACATTTTACGCCCACATATGGGTATTTCCGTACTCAGGAGAAATTGCGTTACAAATTTTGGGGGGCTTTTTTTCCTTTTACTGCTTGTGAAAATAAAAATTATGGGGCAACACCAGCATGTTAGTGTAAAATTTTAAATTTTTTTACACTACCAGGCTGGTGTAGCCCCCTACTTTTCCTTTTCATAAGAGGTAAAAGGAGAAAAAGCCCCCCAAAATTTGTAGTGCAATTTCTCCCGAGGACGGGAATACCCCATATGTGGCACTAAACTGTTTCCTTGAAATACGACAGGGCTCCGAAGAGAGAGAGCGCCATGCGCATTTGAGGACTAAATTAGGGATTGCATAGGGGTGCCTCCAGCTGTTGCTAAATTCCCAGCATGCCTGGACAGTCAGTGGGAGTTGTTGTTTTGCAACAGCTGGAGGCTCCGTTTTGGAAACACTGCCATACAATACGTTTTTCATTTTTATTGGGGGGACAGTGTAAGGGGGTGTATATGTTGTGTTTTACCCTTTATTTTGTGTTAGTGTAGTGTAGTGTTTTTAGGGTACATTTGCACTGGCGTGTAACAGTGAGTTTCCCGCTAGGAGTTTGCGCTGCGGCGAAAAATTTGCCGCAGCCAAAACTTGAAGCAGGAAATTTAATGTAAACCTGCCTGTGTGAATGTACCCTGTACATTCACATGGAGGGGGCAAACCTCCAGCTGTTTCAAAACTACAATTTCCAGCATGCACTGAAAGACCGTGCATGCTGGGAGTTGTACTTTTGCAACAGCTGGAGGCACACTGGTTGGAAAACCTTCAGTTAGGTTCTGTAGCCTAACTCAGTATTTTCCAACCAGTGTGCCTCCAGCTGTTGCAAAACTACAACTCCCAGCATGTACTGATCACCGAAGGGCATGCTGGGAGATGTAGTTATGGAACAGCTGGAGGTACACAACTACAACTTCGAGCATGCCGAGACAGCTGTTTGCTGTCTGGGCATGCTGGGATTTGCAGTTTTGCAGCATCTGGAGGGCTGCAGTTTCTAGACCAGGGCACAGTGATCTACAAACTATGGAACTCCAGATGTTGCAAAACTACAAATCCCAGCATGCCCAGACAGCAAACAGCTGTTTGGGCATGCTAGGAGTTGTAGTTTTGCAAGATCTGGATTGATATAGTTTAGAGACCATTGTATAGTGGTCTCAAACTGTAGCCCTCCAGCTGTTGCAAAACTACATATTTCAGCATGCCCTAACAGCTGTCTGGGCATGCTGGGAGTTGTAGTTTTGCAACATCTGGAGGGCTACAGTGTAGAGACCACTTTATAGTGGTCTCAGACTGCAGCCCTCCAGATCAACTTACCGGCTTCCGTAGGATCCAGGGAGCCGTCCTCTACTTCCGCACGACGTCGCCGCCCGCCGATCACCGTCGCCCACAGCCTCCGGATGAGTAAGTGATCTTCGGCGTTCTGCCCCGCCTATTGTGGGCTGGCAGGACAGGGAAAACGAAAGTTAACCCCCTGCCCCCGATCTACTATTGGTGGTCGCGTCTAGACCACCAATAGCAGGGATAGGAGGGGTGGCACCCCTGCCACCTCACTCCTATCCCTTCAGGGGGATCGTAGGTGTCTTAGACAACCGCGATCCCCCTTATATTCCGGGTCACCGGGTCACTATAGACCCGTATGACCCAGAATAGGCGCAAATCGCAAGTGTGAATTTACTTAAGATTTGCGCCAATCGCCGACATAGGGGGGTCTGATGACCCCCCTGGTCATTTGCGCGGGGTGCCTGCTGATAGATATCAGCAGTCCCCCCGGTCCGGTCCCCGGGGACCGAAATTCCCACGGGCGTATGGATACGTCCTGGGTCCTTAAGTACCAGAAATCCAGGGCGTATCCATACGCCCTAGGTCCTTAAGGGGTTAACATTAAAATGAAGGTGCATGAAGTGTTACTGGTTGTTGGCAGATGCTTGTGGATGTTAAAATTGCACACAAAGGAATAGGATGACGCAATGGCTTTTTTTTTTTTTAAAGCATTCCAAAAAGATCCCTTTTTGGCAACAGGTAGCAACAGGTTTTCAGTCTGGCAAGTGATGACACCACGTTTTAAAAATTCCTCATTTTGGGAGTTGCAACAGGAATGGTGTAGCAAAATAGTGAAGAATAAAAAGCTTTTGTATGAAAAGACAAAAAATTCACTTTTTTTGAGGGTTGTGTGTGTGTGGGCCTGGCTGGTAGTTGCAATAGCAATGGTGGCAGACTGGTAGTAGTTGTAGTAGCCAGCGGACAACAGGCTAGGGTGGACTTGTTGTAGTAGCCAGCGGACAGGACAGGAAAGGCAGTGGTGGAATGGTGGGTGATGTATTATCCAGCTTGCTCAGCCTCCATCTTACTGTGGCAAGGTTGGTCATCATGGTCCTGATGAGGTGGTGTTGACAAAGACCATTTTGGAGCTATAGGTCAAGGAGGACATGTTTAAAGGCATGACAAAGGTTAAACCAGGCGCAAACTTTCCTGCACATATATCCAGCCCATTCCGAGACTGCTACAATTTCTCAAGAAACAGTTGACGACAAGATTTAGCTCATGTGCCATACAGGGAAAGTGTGTCATGCTATCTAGATGCAGTGCTTTTTACAATGTTTGTGCTGTTATCGACAACCATGTCTCCCAATGTCATATTACAACCACAGAGCCAGTGTAAACTTCCTGTTGCAGATGTAATCCAGCACATCAGTGCTTGACTTTGCACTGATAAAAGGAGGAGGGAGAGAGAGGGTAAGCTATGCTCTTCTCTGTGGGGGATGCAAGATGTCATTGAATGAGGACCTGAATGAGGAGGATAAGTGGCAGAAGTTAAACCAGATTGGCACAATCGTGGAGGTTTCACTGCTATTTTCTGGCCTTGTTGCGGTGGTGGAACCTCATTCAGCAGGATGTTGATACAGTGGGCCATAGCTACTACTCCAAGTATAGAATATATAAAGTCTTAGTGTAGACGGTTCGTTAAGCCCAGGTGTGGATATCCACCAACTGCACAATAGACAATTCACATTAGAAAACGTGGGCTACGTATAATTCCTTGAAAAAATTCAGGCACTCACTGTTAGATGATTCATTCTTATTTCATTTATTCCGAACATTCTGCAGTTTTTCATAGCTTGCAAGATGGTATATAGGCAAACATCCATGCTAGCAGAGATCTAAACACACTAGTTGGGAGCCACCAAGGTCTGACGCGACGTTTCAGGGGACCACCCCCTTACTCATGCGTACTAGATCCTGGATTTCCTGGGTATAATGAGGAGGAATCACACATGTGAGTAATCAAGAAACTCTTCCTTTAAAATGGTAAAGATAATTTTTATGTTATATAAAAAATCTTTAAATATTTTCATATGTGAACATTCCTCATTATATGCTGGATTACAAATAAATCTTTCATAAAAAAAAGCCTTATAACTACAGACTTCATTTAAGCCTGATGGGGAAGTCGTTTCAAAGAAGTAATCCAATAAGCTTCTCTTTGCAAGAGACGTTTGCGGTTCGGATTGCCATTCGTATCAGTGTGAACTTGTTCTAATATTTGCAACCGTAATCCATTAATGTTATGTTTCATGTCTAAGAAGTGTCTTGCAACAGTTGTCTCGTTAAATTTAGTTGGTTCACTTACTGTTTTAGTGTTTAAAGATTTCATTATATTATTTTTATGTTCTGTTAGTCTTACTAGTGTGTTTAGATCTCTGCTAGCATGGATGTTTGCCTATATACCATCTTACAAGCTATGAAAAACTGCAGAATGTTCGGAATAAATGAAAAAAGAATGAATCATCTAACAGTGAGTGCCTGAATTTTTTAAAGGAATTATACATAGCCCACATTTTCCAATGTGAATTGTTTATTGTGGAGTTGGTGGATATCCACACACGGGCTTCACGAACTGTCTACACTAAGACTTTATATATTCTTTAGGAAATATAATAAAATTGTGTAGCTCACTTTGGATATAGAGATGTACTTGAGGTTAAAGGTGTTGCTTTCACCCAAAAGGCCTAAAAATATTATAGAAATTAATATAAATAGGGATATTTATATGGACCAGTCCTCAAAAGTACAAAGTAAAAGGAAGAAAAGAAAAAAAACTAAATAGAGAGTAAGATCCAATGTATGACATTTATTAAATAAAATAGGTATAATAGATAAGTATGCTAATCACCAAGCAGGGCACTTGCATATGGTGACAGACATATGATGTGAATAAAAAAAATGAAATATAAAAATATGTAATCTCTGAATAAAATAAATAATTAGTACCCCTAAAATTATGATATAATCAATATCTGCTATATAAAATCCTTTCAATTCATCGGATATTGGTTGAGAAAGAATGAATGAATCCAAAAATAAGGTCTCAATTGGTTTATATATTCTTTGTTTGCATTGATTCACCAGTGTAGACACTATTGAATTAAGACAAAAAATAAATAAATTGAGATCTTTTTCAGTCAATTCACTCAGAATAAAGTAGAGGTCTTTTCATTCACTGAAAGGGATCGTAATAAAATTCTCACGCAAGTCACTTATGCTGGTCTGTCATTCGTGACATTGATAGATCAATGCAAACAAGATTACTATAAAAGATTAGAACAATTGTCTAAAAAAAAGTTGTCCTATCATTCCATGCATCAACTCTAACTGAGTATCTTAAAATTCAAAGAATCCCTCGTGGATTAAGGTGTAGATTAACACCAACATTACTACCAGATGATGCCATTTATCAGCAGAAATGATATGCGATGAACAACAGGCACTCACTAGATCTGATGTTACTGACTGTTCAACATTTGCAATTAACAATTGATCCAGTTAAAAAAGAAATATTGGAAATTTATGAAAAATTAAGATCAATTAAATCCGAGATGGAAATGGAACAAATACAAAGTGAATTAACCGCTGAACTTTAAAAATTGAAAACCATAACTTTACAAAATAAATTGGAGAAATTTGAACGAGACATGAGAGACTATATGCAGAACCAAGTATATACATGGGCGGAGGAGAGACGACAAAGGAGACGAGGAAAAATGGGTCATTATACAACATCGGACACATCAGATACAGATTAGTCTGAACAGGCGTTTAAAAAAGCAAACCATGTTTTTTAGGATAAATTATAGAAAGAACTGGTTTGCAAGAGAAAATTGTAGAGAGTAAGAGTTCAGACACGACAGAAGAAGACAACAGTTCAGTAAAGAAGAAAAAAGACAGAGACAAAAAAAAAAGGAAAATATAATGCAGGAAGGAAGAAAATTTAATAGTGAACATTTCTGATCTTTCTTACAGATCAAGAAAGGACAGTATTGAATAAAGGGTTGGGATTTGTCCCTTTTCATGATAAAGACATATTTGACTTCAAAGTGGATTTGTTTAAATTTTGTCGTAATATCAAAATGAAAATGTATCTGCAAGATAAAGAAACAGTCACATGATGTATTGATAGACCATTACATACGGTCCCAGATACACTTAGAAAACAATTTACTTTTATACCAGAAATAGTTTCTAATAGTGTTGATACATTTTCTCAAATTGTTATTTCTGAAGTGAGTGAAAAATGGAATGATGTGTCATTAAGAGAGCGGATAAGGGGGGACCCATCGTGCTGATGCGAAAAATAGATTATATACAAGAAGCTCATAAACAACTTAGCGATAAAAATGTGTATTTACTGTTGAAAGAGGACCCAACATCTAAACTTAAAACAGATATAGATGCTTATGTTGATCAAGCTTTAGAGGATGGAATTATTTAAAACAAAAATGTTTAATAGTCTATTAGTTGAATTCCCTCGAGTCCCTATTTTATACCTCCTCCCAAAAATCCACAAGGATCGCGACCGGCCCCTGGGACACCCGATCGTATCGGGTACGGGCTCCCTGTTGGAGCCACTCGCGATCCTTGTGGATAGTTTCCTTCAGCCAGAGATTAAAAAATTGGAACGATGCCTACAGGATACCACACATTTTCTCCAATCTCTGAGTGAAATAGATGCTACAAATGTCAAATTTCTCTGTACTTTTGATGTTCAAAGTTTATATACTAACATTCCCCAAACAGAAGGGGCACAATGTATTCACGAAGTCCTATGTAAAAATGTGTTATTAAGCAATCAGATGATTGCATTTCTTATGAATTTGTTAGACTTCGTTTTGCATAGAAATTATTTTTGTTTTGATACTCAATTTTTCCTACTGGTAGGCAGGACTTCGATGCAGTCCCCCGTCGTCCCAAAACTTGCCAATATTTTTATGAATACATTCGAGGAGAGATTCGTCTTTTCCCCCACAGACATGGAAACTCCACTGACGTGGCTACGTTATGTGGATGATATTTTCATGCTCTGGGGGGGAAAGGAGGAATCTCTCCTCGAGTTTGTACAGAAATTGAATTCGGTACACCCTACGATTAAATTTACGTTTACATATGATGTACATAAAATAAAATTTTGGGATATAGAAGTAAGAATAATAAAAATGTTGACACTACATTGTTTGTTAAAAGTACAGATAAAAACAATATCCGAATGTAAATGCAGACAGCTCCCGATTTCCCACCGCTGCACGTGTGCTCGGAATGGCGGTTGGCGTCACCTGTCGGATACAGCAAATAGAAACAAGACGTCCAGCACATGATTTGCAACAACAATGCTTCTTGGGGTTTATTGAGGCATAAAGTCATATACACGGAGTGTATAGCCTACACGTGTCGGGTATTGCTACCCTTAATCATGGCATGGATGCCCTGAATAAGGGTAGCAATACCCAAAATGCGTAGGCTATACGCTCCGTGTATTTGATTTTATGCCTCAATAAACCCCAAGAAGCATTGTTGTTGCAAATCGTGTGCTGGACGTCCTGTTTCTATAAAAACAATATGTTACATAAACGTAGCTTTCACAATCCTAATATTTTTCTAGGGTTACTTAAAAGTCAATATATTAGAGCAAAAAGAATAATTAATAATAAAGAAGAATATGAAAGAAAGAAAAATGATTATGAAAAATTCAAAAATAGAGGATATTCTAAAAAAAAACTAGAGAAAATAGAAGATGAAGTGGCTCTGTTAGACAGAACTGATCTATTAAAGAAAAAGAAAAAAAAGGAGAAAAAAAGTAATGTACATTGGTACTTATGATAGACATATTAATTTAAAGAACAGTAAATACATACTGGGGCATAATGAAATCAGATCCTAAATATGGCAGTTTATTTAAAGGAATAGTCCTGTGGTGACTCAGTGGTGAGCAACTTATCCCCTATCCTAAGGATAGGGGATAAGTTGCAGATCACGGGGGTCCGACCGCTGGGGCCCCCTGCGATCTCCTGTACGGAGCCCCGACAGCCCATGGAAAGGGGGCGTGTCGACCTCCGCACGAGGCGGCGGCCGACACGCCCCCTCAATACAACTCTATGGCAGAGCCGAAGCGCTGCCTTCGGCAATCTCCGGCTCTGCCATTGAGATGTATTGAGGGGGCGTGTCGGCCGCCGCCTCATGCGGGGGTCGACACCCGCTATTTGGCCGGAGAGCCGGGGCCCCGTACAGAGAGATCGCAGGGGGCCCCAGCGGTCGGACCCCCCGTGATCTCAAACTTATCCCCTATCCTTAGGATAGGGGATACGTTTTTCACCATTGGACTACCCCTTTAAGGAACTACCCATGTTTGTAAATAATCGAGGTAAAACCATCGGGAACATGTTAATACGAGAGGATAATATTAAAAAGAAAAAAGATTATCAAACATTTTTAGGTTCTAAACGAAAAGGAACATATCCATGTTTGACATGTTCACACTGCAATAAAAGAAGATCTATCATCCTAAAAAAGGTTTCAAGATTTCTAGTTGAGGTTTTTTCACGTGTAATACTAAAAAAGTAATTTACATGTTGAAATGCCCTTGTGGGACATGTTACATAGGTCAGACTAGTAGAAAAATAAAAGTAAGACTAACGGAACATAAAAATAATATAAGGAAAGCTTTAAACACAAACAGTAAGTGAACCAACTAAATTTAACGAGACAACTGTTGCGAGACACTTCTTAGACATGAAACAAAACATTTATGAATTACGGTGGCAAATATTAGAACAAGTTCACACTGATACGAATGACAATCTGAACCGCAAACATCTCTTGCAAAGAGAAGATCATTGAATTACCTACTTTGAAACGACTTCCCCATCAGGCTTAAATGAAGTCTGTAGTTATAAGGCTTTCTTTATGACAGATTTATTTGTAATCCAGCATATAATGAGGAATGTTCACATATAAAAATGTTAAAGATTTTTTATATAACGAAAAAATTATTTTCGTACAAACTAAAATTAAAATTATCTTTACCATTCTAAAGGAAGAGTTTATTGATTACTTACATGTGTGATTCCTCCTCATTATACCCTGGAATTTAGGATCTAGTACACATGAGTAAGGGGGCGGTACCCCGAAACGTTGTGTCAAACCCTGATGGCTCCCAACTAGTGTATTTAGATCTCTGCTAGCATGGATGTTTGCCTACTACAAACTATGAAAAACTGCAGAATGTTCGGAATAAACGAAAAAATAACTCATCTAACAGTGAGTGCCTGAATTTTTCAAGGAATTATACGTAGCCCACATTTCTAATACTACTCCAAGTACATACACTTCACAGGAGAGCAGCACAACCAGTATATTTGTCTGGGTACAGGCTGTTGGAGCCTGGGTTACAGGCTTTCCAGTATATAAAGAACCAAACAATCAGCAGCACTCTGTTCCTTCAGATGAATCAGTGGCTTTATTCATCTTGTGTAACACGCAGCTACATTTTGGCTGTCTCACACAGCCATTATCAAGCTACTTGGTAACATAATGGCTGTATGAGACAGCCGAAACGTAGCCGCTTGAAACACAAGAGGAATAAAGCCACACACTGATTCATCTGAAGGAACGGAGTGCTTCTTACTACTCCAAGTATCTACTTTGACGTGCACTGTGCTGTACACCAACAACTGCATGCAGGGGCTCACTCTATCTGCCACATGATTAGGGGACAGCTTTTTTTGGGGGAAAAATACGCTATTTTGGACTTTGGAATTTTTTTGTGGGTACGCCATTGACCATGCGATTTAATTAACAATATATTTTTATAGTTCGGACTTTTCTGCACCCGGCGATACAACATATGTTTATTTTTATTTACACAGTTTTTTTTTTTTTTTTATGGGGAAAGGGGGGTGATTCAAACTTTTATTAGGGAAGGGGTTAAATGACCTTTGTTAACTTTTTTTCCCCACTTTTTGTGCAGTGCTATAGCTCCCATAGGGATTATGCTGATCCCTGCAAAGCCAGGCAAAGAGCAAGCTGAAATGTTTTGAATTAAGGAAAGCAAAGTTCTTCTGCAATATTTAGCAATAGTGTTGAGCGGCATAGGCCATATTCGAATTCGCGATATTTCGCGAATATATGGACGAATATTCGTCATATATTCGCTAAATTCGCATATTAGTAATATTCGCGTTTATTTTCGCATATGCGCAAATTCTCAAAAGGCGAAATTCGCATATGTGAAAATTAGCATATGTGAAAATTAGTACGCCAGTTTCACACAGTAGTATTATAGCCTTCTTTACACCACACAAGCTGGAAGCAGAGAGGGATGATCACTGTGATGTGTACTGTGAAAAAAAAGAAAGAAATAAACGAATATTCGTAATTGTGAATATATAGCTATATTCGCGAATATTCGCAAATCCGCGAATATGCGATATTCGCGAATAAAATTCGCATTGTGAATATTCGCGAGCAACACTATTTAGCAATAGCATATAATAAAGGCATATGAGTATAGATATAGCGATCAATAAATCAGAATATTATAGACCCAACAGTGGCAGCATCATGTTGTGGGGGGCTTTTCAGTGGCTGGGAGAATAAGATTGGTCAGCGTAGAGGGAAAGCTAAATATGTTATGCCAACAGTTGGCATCTGATGGTATCCTGTGTGTCCTGGCACTCACCGATGCAAGCCGCATTCTCTGCTCCACGTCTCCACTGTAGACCCCGGGGCTTCCTCCTCTGGACTCAATCCTGCTGCAATTCCTGCTCTGCGAGCACTGGCTGTAACTTAAAGGGTTAGATCCTATTTTTCTAAAGTTTCCCTCATTAGTCCCTGTCAGGCACCACATATATAATGCTTTGCCCATCTTCTAGTGCCTGAGCAATATTGTAGCTCGAATAAGGTGTCTGTTTTGATTTGCTGTGTTCCTAACCTAATTCTGCATCCTGAATCTGATCCTGTTGTACCTTGTCCCTCTCTGGTGGACCCGGACTTTTGACCATGCCTGTATTATCCTCAGTCTGCACCACCTGGCTGCATCTGAGCTTTTTAACTAGGCTGTTCTACAAACTTAGCTTTGCTATAACACTAACTCATCTCTGCTACTTAATACTCTCCTTTGCTACACTACTACCACCTATGGCATCAACTTATTCTTCCTGCCAGTATCCCTGATGCTTGGCACTGGGGCATTCTGGCCAGCCACCACCTAACTGGGACAACTATTGCGGTAGTATATCCCCTGTAGCAGTCCAGCTTCCGAATCCTGGAGCAGGATAAGGGAGGAAAACCAGGGGAATACTCTGCTCCAAAGTTTGGTCCAGAGTCAAACCGGTAGGTGGCGCAGCAGGTCCACACCTGTCGGGGCATTACAGAATGGAACAAAATATAGACATATTCTTAATGAAAACCAGATTCAGAGTTCTCTGGTCTGAAAGTTCACACTTAAACATCTTTTGACAATGACCTCATGCAGTTGAGATGTGTCTAGATGGGATTATAATGTGATGGAATAAATTGAATAAAGCTGCATTATATTCAAGTGCTGGATTGATCATTTTCTTGGTTCTGCTCACCCTTCAACAAGACATCAACTCTAAGCACACATCCTAGACAACACAGGAGTGGCTTAAGGACAACATTGTAAATGTCCTTAAATGGTTCAGCCACAGCCCTGAAAATGGCTGTATACCGATGGTCCCCATCCAACCTGAAAGTGCTTGCGGAGATCCCCAAATTCAGTTGTGCAAGCCTTGTGGCACCATGCCCAAAAAACTGAAGGTTGTTTTCACTGCCAAAAGAGTTTTTCTAAGATTTTTTGCAGAATGATGGGGGGGGGGGGGGGGGGGAATTATATTTTTTCTCCCCCAAATTAGCACAAGTCTGATACATACATCAAAGACTGAGTTAGGGGTTGTGACCTGGGAATTTCCTGTGTGAAACTAAAACACTAAATGCATATCCATACAATCCATGGCATAACCTTGCACAGGGGTTTATCCAGGATTAGCACCGCACTTGTCCTCGGGTTGTGTGTGGTATTACAACTTGGCTTCAATCACTCAAATAGAACTGAGCTGCAATACCACCCAAAACCTGAGGACATGGGTGATGCTGTTTTTGGAAGAAATTATTTCTGTTTTTATGTACCTGGATAACCCCTTTAAATGTAATACAAAGTGACCCAGTGGATCCTCCCATATTGCTAGGGAATCCTTGCGTTGTTTGTCCATATCATAAATCTCTGCTGGAACCCACACTTAGCTGCAGAATAACCACTTAAAGAACTTGTAAAGATCAACACTACCAGATGCTGCAGAAGGAATAATCTTTAGGGCCGCTCTTGCACCTGCCCCTATACCTGCTATATCTGCTGTCAAACTGCCCTTTCAGCATACATTTTACCATGCCTTCCTGTTATGATGGAGATCCTGTGGGGGTTTCCTCCAGCAGTGCACCATGAAATTTGAGGTACAGCCACTTCAGTTTCCCTCCAACAGAGCCATGGTGGCCTTTATTGTTTCTCTACTGTCTGGTGACCTTGCCTGGGTGACAACTCTGCGAGAGTGTGAAGATCCTCTGATGTCCAACCTACAGTATTTTCTTATCTTTGAAGAAATGTTTGAAGAGCCAGAAAGAGCATTCCTTGTTGGTTATGGTCAGCAGTGTTTTTTTTTTTTTTTAAACCTTGAAACTTTGCTATGAAAGCCCAGTTCCTTTCTAATGGTTAAAATCATGAACACTAACCTTAACTGAGGCAAGCAAGGCCTGCAGTTTTTTAATGTTGTTGTGGGTTCTTTTGTGACCTCTTGGATGAGTCTTCGCTGCACTCCTGGCCGCTCACTTCAACAAAGTTTCACCACTGTTTCCCATTTGTAGATAATGGCCCTCCCCGTTGTTTGCTGGTGTCCCAAATCTTTAGAAATGGCTGTGTAACCCTCTCCAGACTGATAGATGGCAATTACTTATTTTCTTTTCCTACATTTGTTTAAATAGCTGTATGATGTATTGCTGTTGTCAGATCGTTTTTCACAAAGGGCCATGAAGTTTCAGATAGCTTTTTCCCATAATAGATGAACTGATCCCTTGAAAACTGCATTTTGTGTTTACTTGGGTCATCTTTAAGCCCTTAAGCACCAAGGCCATTATTACCTTAAAGGGGTGCTCCAGTGGAAAACATTTTTTTTTTTAAATCAACTGGTGCCAGAAAGTTAAACAGATTTGTAAATTACTTCTATTAAAAAAATCTTTACCCTTCCAGTACTTATTAGCTGCTGTATGCTACAGAGGAAATTATTTTCTTTTTGAATTTCTTTTTTGTCTTGTTCACAGTGCTCTCTGCTGACACCTGATGCCCTTATCAGGAACGGTCCAGAGCAGCATAGGTTTGCTATGGAGATTTTCTCCTTCTCTGGACAGTTCCTGATACGGGCATCAGGTGTCAGCAGAGAGCACTGTAGACAAGACAAAAACTAAATTCAAAAAGAAAATAATTTCCTCTATAGCATACAGCTGCTAAAAAGTGCTGGAAGGGTAAAGATTTTTTTATAGAAGTAATTTACAAATCTGTTTAACTTTCTGGCACCAGTCGATTTAAAAAAAAAAAAAAAAAAGACCAGAGCATTTTTTGCACATCTGCAATTGTCACTTTAAGCATTAATAACTCTGGGATGCTTTTTATTTATAAATTTGATTCCAAGATTGTTTTTGTGACATATTCTACTTTAACATAGTGGTAAATTTTCATCGATACCTGCATCATTTCTTGGTGAAAAATTCTAAAGAATAATAAAATATTGCATTTTTATAACTTTGAAGCTCTCTGCTTGTAAGGAAAATAGACATACCAAATAAATTATATATTGATTCACATATACAATATGTCCACTTTATCTTTGCATCATAAAGTTGATATCAGAGGGCTTCAAAGATTAGCAGCAATTTTCCAATTTTTCACGAAATTTTCAAAATCGGAATTTTTCAGCTTGAACCGTTCAGTTTGAACTGGATTTGAGGGGCCTTCATATTATTATTTTATTTTTTTACAACAAATTATAAATTAAAAGGTCAATTATAGTATAATCTCACAGCCCTTGTAGACCCTTGTTTAGATCATTTAAAAAACAATTCTTTATTGATATGCATTAAAAAATACTCAGCTACAAATGTGATTAGACACTCGTGACACCTTCAACTTGATACCTGAATACCTGATAATATCTATCTACAATGGTCAGAAGAGTAAGCAAGTCAGATCTAAATGCTCTAGTGACTAAATTATCTATTTTATAGCAGCAACCATCCGTTTACCAGGATATGTAGATTATGATGGCGTAACCTGTATCTATACCCTCTCGTCAAGGAAAGGAGGTGAAATGGACAATTGATGACCAAATAATCCACCTTTTTTTGTTAGACATTTATTTAATGTAAAGGTATTTAAAGGTATTTACTCACCATAAAGATCAGATATTAACCACAATTAAATACACCTTATGTTAATAGCGAATAAAATAAAAGCAACATTATAGTTTTGTGCCCTTTCGTTCTGACGCATCCCCCCCATAATATTGGGGTTTCTCAAGGAACACCTGGGTAAAATACCCCTTTAGATAGGGACCGATGTCAGGGAGCGTGGCTGGTTTAGAAACAACAGTGATACACCTGTATAAAGAAGTGTGATACCATTCAAGATACTCCACTACCATAGTAAGGTACAGGAGCACTTATTCTATGGGCAGCAAATATGCAGTAGAAATAATGCAAAACTAGCTACAGCGATAGCTAGGGCCATCAGTGCCAGAAAAGTCAGTGAAAGGGAGGGGGGAGATGAATGCTGCAGGGGTCTTGGGGGGTGGGGGGGGGGAGATGAATGCTGCAGGGGTCTTGGGGTGAGGGGGGATAAATGCTGCAGGGGTCTTGGGGTGAGGGGGGGATGAATGCTGCAGGGGTCTTGGGGTGAGGGGGCGATAAATGCTGCAGGGGTCTTGGGGTGAGGGGGAGATGAATGCTGCAGGGGTCTTTGGGTGAGGGAGGGGGTGAATGCTGCAGGGGTCTTGAGGTGAGGGGGGATTAATGCCGCATGGGGTCTTGGAGTAGGGGGTAGATGAATGAAACAGGGGTCTTGGGGGGGAGATGAATGATGCAGTGGTCTTGGGGGGGGAGATGAATAATGCAGGGGTCTTGGGGTGGGGGATGAATGCTGCAGGGGTCTTGGGGTGAGGGGGGGGTGAATGCTGCAGGGGTCTTGGAGTAGGGGGGAGATGAATGAAACAGGGGTTTTGGAGGGGAGATGAATGATGCAGGGGTCTTGGGGGGGGGGGAGATGAATGAAACAGGGGTTTTGGAGGGGAGATGAATGATGCAGGAGTCTTGGGGTGGGGGGGAGATGAATGCTGCTGGGGTCTTGGGGGAGATGAATGCTGCAGGGGTGTTGGGGTGAGATGAATGCTGCAGGGGTGTTGGGGTGAGATGAATGCTGCAGGGGTCTTGGGGGGGGGGAGATGAATGATGCCGGGATCTTGGGGGGGGGGAAGAGGAATGATGCAGGGGTCTTGGGGGGGGGGGGAGATGAATGATGCAGGAGCCTTGGCGGGGGGGCAGATGAATGATGCAGAGGTCTTTGCGGGGGGTGGAGATGAATGATGCAGGGGTCTGGTCTTGGGGGGGGGGGAAATTAATGATGCAGGGGTCTTGGGGGGAGAGATTATTGATTCGGATGGGGAGTGTTAAGGCAGAAGGGGACAGAGGGGTCTGGGGGGACAGAAAAGTGTAAAAATAAATGATGCAGAGGTCTTGGGGGGCAGAGAAGTCTACGGGAGAACTAAGGGGGCCCATCCACATTGAGGACATTTCTCCGGCGGAATTCTGCTTGCAGCAGAGTCCAATTATTTTTAATGGTTTTCTTCTGCTCTGTGCATATTGTGGAATCACCACAGTTGAATTCCCCCAGCAGAATGGACGTACACCCAAAGAACTAACATGTTCGTTATTTAGGTGGACGTCCATTCTGCTGGTGGAATTCCACCGGACTGCATTGTCATCTATAGAGATGGGGCACATCCGTGCAGTCCTACCGCCAATGGCTTCTGTGGCGCCTGCAGCAAGTGGACATTCTGATGACTAAATGTCCACAGTGTGGAGAAGCCCTTAAGGGTCTGCAGGAGGAGGGGAAAATGGGTCTGGGGGGAGTACAGGGGGGAGATTCTGACAAACAGAGGAAACAGTGTCTGGCAGTATTATTTTTAGGGGTCATGATATCTGGCAGGGTTATAATGATTATTGTTGTCATACAGAGGATGAGATCTACTAACAAAGTGACCAAAATGATGTGCAGGCGTCAGACTCTGTAGAGGAAAATGGAGCTGAAAGAAGACAAAGACCAGAGGAAGAAGAAAAGGAAAGACAACAGTGAAGATGTCTCTTGTGAGCCATTATACAATTGTGTATTCTCATGATTGTCCCATCAGAGCTGTAGTCACTTGTAATTTCTGCAGTGATGATGGGTGACACTGTAGCCCAATCTGTGGCTATCCAACTGTAAAAAAAAATCTCCCATAATGCCTGAATCTTTGCATGCATGATGGGAGTTGTAGCTGTGTAACAGTTGGAGAGCCACTTAAACCGAGGTGATTTTAGAGTATGCAGCTTATTTTATTTTAATGGGTGTCTGACTGCTGCAACCGCCTTTGTAAAAGAAAAAAAAATGGGCTGCATAGTCTAACATCCCCGGGCCTATTTTTGCTCCTAGTCCGGCCCTGGAAGTAAGTGTATTACAGGTATTTCCCAACCATTAACTCTACAGTTGTTTCACAACTACAGTTCCCTTCATACTCTTCTGTCTGCATGATGGGAGTTGTAGTTTTGCAACAGCTGGAGAGTTCACATGGGGGGGGGCATAGTGGCACAGTTCATATGGGGGAGGAAGGCATGGTGTTTGACAGCATCATATTTAGGTACACATCATGTGGTAGTATATTCAGGGACATACTGTGTGACAGTATTATACCAGGGCACAGTGTGTGACAGTATTATACCAGGGGCACAGTGTGAAAGTTTTATACCAGGGGCACAGTGTGTGACAGTATTATACCAGGGGCACAGTGTGTGGCAGTATTATATTCAGGGACATACTGTGTGACAGTATTATACCAGGGCACAGTGTGTGACAGTATTATACCAGGGGCACAGTGTGAAAGTTTTATACCGGGGCACAGTGTGTGACAGTATTATACCAGGGGCACAGTGTGTGGCAGTTGGAGAACGATTATGACTTAATAAATAATGTTTTACAACAGGCAGCACCTATTTCTGGCATGGCACTGTGGCCACTAGGTGTGAACCAGGTCTTAGTGTTTAGCTCGGACCTTCACCGAATGGTCATAGAGGTTATTCGTATGGACATTAGGAGAGGTCATGTGGATAGAAAATTTCTAAAAAAAAAGAAAGAATGGATATACAGGTTAAAAGGGTTAATCCTTTTGGTCTCAATGAGAATCTTAATTTCTCGGCTTTTATTGAATAATGTGTATGGTATAGTCCTGATGATAAGCAGAGTGGGAAATGTGGAGAATATAGTTTATTGACATTTTCCTCCTAAATGTATTATCTTTTGGTCCTAGAAGAGGACTTAGTCTATTGATATATCAGACTAAAGTGGGTATCCTTCACATATGTTTTTTTTATGTGATGGCTGGGCAAGGCTGGTCATGGTTGGCAGTGGTTTCAGATTGGAGCTCAGGGTCTTATTTTACTATCACTTTTCTTTCCTAGCTCCCTCTAATAGGACCATCACAGTAAGAGCAAGGAACGGCACCGTGGTTGATGCCACCCTGTTAAGGACAGGGACAGAGGTGTGGGATCAGCAATGTAGGGGGCACTACTGTCTCTGGCTTTTATTTAATCTATATTCATTCTCTACCTCACCCTGCCCACCTCTGATTACCATAATCCCAAGATAATAGAAGTGATTCCAGTATATCCTCTAAGGGTGAGGATCTAGTAGGAGCACTGAGGGGACTAATACACAAAAAATATTGGTGTTTTTCTGGATGGCCACATACAAAAGAAATCATTAGTTGTCATGACGGAAGATCATGTATGGTGCGAGAGGATCTTGAACATCACACTTATATCCTCTATATATATCATAGAATAAGTGATTCTGCGGTAGCTAGTTTTGTATCATCGCTACTGCATATTTGCTGGCTATAGAATAAGTGCTCCTGTACCTTACTATCTAGTTATTGCGCCGGTCCGGCCCACCGTTACCAAGTCCAGCCTATGTGCAGCTCTAAACCTGTCTTTATATTAAACTTACCCCTGGTGTCACGGGCAGTGATCATGTGACCGGTGGTTACATAACAGTAGCTATGGTCACGGACATAAACAAAACACATCACATGACAAACTCACGGACTATGATTACATCATCGGTCCTAGCACCGCAAGGCCGGTCATATGACGGCTTGCCATGCGCTGCAATTGCGAAGGAACATAGCTGCAGGGATCGCGATAGTACGGTGATCCGGAAGTTACTATTTGGTCAATGGAAATATATGGCTATATAAGGCCATAACAGTCTTACATTATCCATGCACGGGTGTGGACGCACTATCTAGATACTATCTAGATACGGGCATGCATCGGACGCCATTGAGCTCCTATCTAGATGTCCTGACCATGGGGGTTGGTGCAGTTACCATTATTTTCCTTCTTGCACTATATGATATCCAGAACCATTTATTTTGGAGTGGAGTATCTTGAATGGTATCATACTTCTTCATACATGTGTATCGCTGTTGTTTCTAAACCAGCCATGCTCCCTGACATCGGTCCCTATCTAAAGGACTATTTTACCCAGGTGTTCCTTGAGAAAACCCAATATTATGGGGGGAAACGCGTCAGAAAGAGAGGACACAAAACTGTAATGTTGCATTTATTTATTTAATTGTGGTTAATACCTGATCTCTATGGTGAGCAAACACCTTTACGTCAAATAAATGTTTGGGAAATGGTCTAACAAAAAAAAAAAAAATAAAAGGTGGATTATTTGGACTTGAATTGTCCATTTCACCTTCTTTCCTTGACGAAAGGGTATAGATACAGGTTACGCCATCACAATCCACATATCCTGGTACACGGATGGACGCTGCTAGAAAACAGATTATTTACTCACTAGAACACTTAGACCTGATTTGCTTACTCTTCTGATCATTTTAAATATTATCAGGTATTCAGGTATAAAGTTGAAGGTGTCACGAATGTCTAATCACATGAGTATTTTTTTTATGCATATCAATAGACGATTTTTCAAATTATCTAAACAAAAAATACCCCATAAATAATCCCATTATAAAAACTGCACCCCTCAAAGAATTCAAAACGACATTCTGTTCCACTGGTGTTTGACAGACCTTTGGAACAGTGGGCTGTGCAAATGAAAAATAAAATATCATTTTCATGGACCACTGTTCAAAATATCTGTCAGACACCTGTGGGGTGTAAATGCTCATGGCACCCCTTGTTACATTCTGTGAGGGGTGTAGTTTCCAAAATGGGGTCACATGTGGGGGGGGTCCACTGTTTTGGCACCATGGAGGTTTTGTAAATGCACTTGGCTTTCAATTCCAGCCAAGTTCTCTCTCCAAAAGCTCAATGACACTCCTTCTCTTCTGAGCCCTGTAGTTAACCCACAGAGCACTTTACATCCACATATGGGGTATTTCCACACTCAGAAGAAATGGTGTTACAAATGTTAGGTGGTAGTTTTCCTATTACCTCTTGGTAATGAAAAATGTGGGGTAACACCAGCATTTTAGTGAAAAAAAAACTCAAAATTTTTAATTTTCATGTCCAACTTTAGCGAAAATTAATCAAACACCTGTGGGGTGTTAAGGCTCACTATACACCTTGTTATGTTCCGTGAGGGGTGTAATTTCCAAAATGGGGTCACATGTGGGTGTTTTTTTTGGCACCCCTGAAAATTTAAGAAAATTAAGTATTTCCCATAGAAAAGGATTGCAGTAACACGTTTTGCTATACACATTTTTATTCCCTTTGTGTGTATTGGAACTAAACGAAAAAGGGAGGAAAAAAAGAAAATTGAACATAATGCCACATGAAACTCCAAAAATGGTCTGGACAAAATTATTGGCACCTTTAACTTAATATTTGGACTCATTGCTAGCCACTTCAGAACTCTTCAGCGCTTTGTTGCCATCCATTTCTGGGTGCTTTTTGACATATGTTTGGGGTCATTGTCCTGCTGGAAGACCCAAGATCTCGGACACAAATCCAGCTTTCTGACACTGGGCTGTACAGTACTACCGAAAATCCATTGGTAATCCTCAGATTTCATGATGCCTTGCACACATTCAAGGCACCCAGTGCCAGAGGCAGCAAAACAACCCCAAAACATAATTGAACCTCCACCAAATTTCACTGTAGATACTGTGTTCTTTTCTTTGTAGGCCTCATTCCGTTTTCAGTAAACAGTAGAATGATGTGCTTTCCCAAAAAGCTCTATCTTGGTCTCATCTGTCCACAAGACGTTTTCCAAGAAGGATTTTGGCTTACTCAAGTTCATTTTGACAAAATGTAGTCTTGCTTTTTAATGTCTCTGTGTCAACAGTGGTGTCCTCCTGGGTCTCCTGCCATAGCGTTTCATTTCATTTAAATGTAACACTGATGCTCCCTGAGGCAGCAGGACAGCTTGAATATCTTTGGAACTTGTTTGGGGCTGCTTATCCACCATCCGGACTATCCTGCGTTGACACCTTTCATAAATTTTTCTCTTCCATCCATGCCCAAGGAGATTTGCTACAGTACCATGGGTTGCAAACTTCTTGATAATGTTGCGCACTGTGGACAAAGGCAAATCTAGATCTCTGGAGATGGACTTGTAACCTTGAGATTGTTGATATTTTCCCACAATTTTGGTTCTCAGGTCCTCAGACAGTTCTCTTCTCCTCTTTCTGTTTTCCATGCTTAGTGTGGCACACACAGACACACTATGCAAAGACTAAGTGAACTTCTCTCCTTTTTATCTGCTTTCAGGTGTGATTTTTATATTGCCCACACCTGTTACTTGCCCCATGTGAGTTTAACCCTTTAAGGACCCAGCCATTTTACACCTCAGGACCCGGCCATTTTTTGCAATTCTGACCACTGTCACTTTAAACATTAATAACTCTGGAATGCTTTTAGTTATCATTCTGATTCCGAGATTGTTTTTTCGTGACATATTCTACTTTAACATAGTGGTAAAATTTTGTGGTATACTGCATCCTTTCTTGGTGAAAAATCCCAACATTTTATGAAAAATTTGAACATTTTGCATTTTTTTAACTTTGAAGCTCTCTGCTTGTAAGGAAAATGGATATTCCAAATAATTTTTTTTTTTATTCACATATACAATATGTCTATTTTATGTTTGCATCATAAAATTTACGTGTTTTTACTTTTGGAAGTCACCAGAGGGCTTCAAAGTTCAGCAGCAATTTTCCAATTTTTCACAAAATTTCCAAACTCACAATTTTTCATGGACCAGTTCAGGTTTGAAGTGGATTTGAAGGGTCTTCATATTAGAAATACCCCACAAATGACCCCATTATAAAAACTGCACCACCCAGAGTATTCAAAATGACATTCAGTCCGCGTTTTAACCCTTTAGGTGTTTCACAGGAATAACAGCAAAGTGAAGGAGAAAATTCACAATCTCCATTTTTTACACTCGCATGTTCTTGTAGACCCAATTTTTGAATTTTTACAAGGGGAAAAAGGAGAAAATTTATACTTATATTTGTAGCCCAATTTCTCTCGAGTAAGCACATACCTCATATGTCTATGTAAAGTGTTCGGTGGGCGCAGTAGAGGGCTCAGAAGCGAAGGAGCGACAAGGGGATTTTGGAGAGTACGTTTTTTTGAAATGGTTTTTGGGAGGCATGTTGCATTTAGGAAGCCCCTATGGTGCCAGAACAGCAAAAATCCCCCACATGGCATACCATTTTGGAAACTAGACCCCTTGAGGTACGTAACAAGGAATAAAGTGAGCCTTAATACCCCACAGGGGTTTCATGACTTTTGCATATGTAAAAAAATAAAAATAAAATTTCACTAAAATGTGTGTTTCCCCCCAAATTTCACATTTTTGCAAGGGTTAATAGCAGAAAATACCCCCCAAACATTGTAACCCCATCTCTTCTGAGTATGAAGGTACCCCATAAGTTGACCTGAGGTGTACTATGGGTGAACTACAATGCTCAGAAGAGAAGGAGTCATATTTGGCTTTTTGAGAGCAAATTTTGCTCGGGGGCATTTCGCATTTAGGAAGCCCCTATGGTGCCATGACAGCAAAAAAAAAAAACACATGGCATACCATTTTGGAAACTAGACCCCTTGTGGAACGTAACAAGAAATAAAGTGAGCCTTAATACCCCACAGGGGTTTCACGACTTTTGCATACGTAAAAAAAAAATTAAAAAAAATCACTAAAATGTGTGTTTCCCCCCAAATTTCACATTTTTGCAAGGGTTAATAGCAGAAAATACCCCCCAAAATTTGTAACCACATCTCTTCTGATTATGGAGGTACCCCATAAGTTGACCTGAAGTGCACTACGGGCGAACTACAATGCTCAGAAGAGAAGGAGTCATATTTGGCTTTTTGAGAGCAAATTTTGCTCGGGGGGCATGTCGCATTTAGGAAGCCCATATGGTGCCAGGACAGCAAAATAACCCCCACATGGCATACCATTTTGAAAACTAGACCCCTTGAGGAACGTAACAAGGCATAAAATGAGCATTTACCCCCCACTGGTGTCTGTCATATCTTTGGAACAGTGGGCTGTACAACATTTTTAATTTGCACAGCCCACTGTTCCAAAGATCTGTCAGACACCAGTGGGGGGGTAAATTCTCACTGCACCCCTCATTACATTCCGTGAGGGGTGTAGTTTCCGAAATGGGGTCACATGTGGGGTTTTGTTTTTTTTGCGTTTGTCAAAACCGCTGTAACAATCAGCCACCCCTGTGCAAATCACCTCAAATGTACATGGCGCACTCTCCCTTCTGGGCCTTGTTGTGCGCCCCCAGAACACTTTACGCCCACATATGGGGTATCTCCGTAGTCGGGAGAAATTGCGTTACAAATTTTGTGGCGCTTTTTTCCCCTTTACCTCTTGTCAAAATGAAAAGTATAGGGCAACACCAGCATGTTAGTGTAAAAAGTTTATTTTTTTACACTAACATGCTGGTGTAGACCCCAACTTCACCTTTTCATAAGGGGTGAAAGGAGAAAAAGACCCCCAAGATTTGTTAGTCAATTTCTCCCGAGTACGGCGATACCCCATATGTGACCCTAAACTGTTGCCTTGAAATACGACAGGGCTCCAAAGTGAGAGCGCCATGCGCATTTGAGGCCTGAATTAGGGATTTGCATAGGGGTGGACATAGGGGTATTCTACGCCAGCGATTCCCAAACAGGGTGCCTCCAGCTGTTGCAAAACTCCCAGCATGCCTGGACAGTCAACGGCTGTCTGGCAATACTGGGAGTTGTTGTTTTGCAACAGCTGGAGGCTCCATTTTGGAAACCGTGGCGTACCAGGCGTTTTTCATTTTTATTGGGGAGGGGCGGGGGGCTGTGTAGGGGTATGTGTATATGTAGTGTTTTTTACTTTTTATTTTATTTTGTGTTAGTGTAGTGTAGTGTTTTTAGGGTACAGTCACACGGGCGGGGGATTACAGCGAGTTTGAGCTGCCGCGCAAAATTTGCTGCATCGCAAACTTGCAGCCTGATACTCACTGTAAGCCCCCTGCCCATGTGAGTGTACCCTGTACATTCACAGGGGGGGGGGGGGGCTCCAGCTGTTGCAAAACTACTACTCCCAGCATGCCTGAGAATGTTTGGGAGTTGTGGTTTTGCAACAGCTGGAGGCACACGGGTTGGGAAACACTGAGTTAGGAAACAATGTTTCCCAACCAGTGTGCCTCCAGCTGTTGCAAAACCACAACTCCCAAACATTCTCAGGCATGCTGGGAGTAGTAGTTCGGCAACATCTTTAGAGCCAGATGTTGCCGAACTACAACTCCCAGCATGCTTGGAGTTGTAGTTTTGCAACATCTGGAGGACTACAGTTTGCAGACCACTGATACAGTGGTTCCCAATCTGTGCCCTTCCAGATGTTGCAAAACAACTCCCAGTATGCCAAAACTGTCCAGGCATGCTGGGAGTTGTAGTTCTGCAACATCTGAAGGGCCAGATGTTACAGCACTACAACTCCCAGCATGCCTGGACAGTAAGGGCATGCTGAGGATGTGTAGTTTTGCAACATCTGGAAGGGCACAGTGGTCTCCAAACTGTGGACCTCCAGATGTTGCAAAACTGCAACTCCCAGCATGCCCAGACGCCAAGGGCTGTCTGGGCATGCTGGGAGTTGTAGTTTACAGGGTCCTATTACAGCAATGCATGTCACTTTACGGCGACGTGCATTGCTGTAAAGGGCCCGACCGCGGCTGAAGATCGACTCACCTGTCGCCGCTGCCGCCGTCTTCATCGTCTGGATCCGGGTCTTCAGGGACGAGGTAAGTACCGGGGCCGGTCCCCAGCACTCCCCCGTCCCCCGCCGCGTCCTCCGGTCTTCCTCCCGTCCTCTCCGGACTTTCAGGGGCCGGGCAGGACGGGAGGAAGTAACCGCCCCCCCTCCTGCGATTGGTCGGTTAACTAACCGACAGATCGCAGGGGATCGGAGGAGGTGGCCGGCTTGCCACCTCGCTCCGATACTCCAGCATGGTCCTGGCTGTCTGTGACAGCCGGGATCATGCGAAATTACCGGGCGGTCGGGTCCCAGAGACCCGATCAGCCCGGTATCGCCGCAGATCGCAAGGGCGATTTCCCTTGCGATTTGCGGCGATCGCCGACATGGGAGGCCTACATGGCCCCCCTCGGCGTTTGCCCTGGATGCCTGCTGAAGGATTTCAGCAGGCATCCAGTTCCGATCTCTGCCCGGCGAGCGGCAGAGACCGGAAAACGCCATGACGTATGCATACGTCATGGGTCCTTAAGACCCAGGGTGTGAAGACGTATGCATACGTCATGGGTCCTGAACAGGTTAAAGGAACATCGCATGCTTGAAACAATCTTATTTTTCTACCATTTTGAAAGGGTGCCAGTAATTTTGTCCAGCCCATTTTTGGAGTTTGGTGTGACATTATGTCCAATTTGCTTTTTTCCTCCCTTTTTTGGTTTAGTTCCAAAACACACAAAGGGAATAAACGGGTATAGCAAAACATGTGTTATTGCAATCCTTTTCTGTGATAAATACTTAATTTTCTAGAAAAATTTCAGGGGTGCCAACATTTATGGACATGACTATGTCAGAACCCCTGTGCAAATCACCTCAAATGTACATGGCGCTCTCTCACTCCTGAGCCCTGTTATGTGTCCGCAGAGCATTTTACGTCCACATAATGGGTATTTTTTCCTACTCAGGAGAAATTGCGTTACACATTTTGGGGGTCTTTTTTTCTTTTTACCTCTTGTGAAACTGAAAAGTATGGGCAACATCAGCATGTTAGTGTAAAAAAGAAATTTTTTTTTTACAATAACATGCTGGGGTAGACCCCAACTTTACCTTTTCGTAAGGGGTAAAAGGAGAAAAAGCCCCCCAAAATTTGTTACTGGAAATAAAAATCCTAGTGTGATACTGTTGGTGTATAGTGGGCACGTGCTGGTTAGTGCACTTTACCGTAGCGGGTTGTGCTGCGGGCACAACATCTTAATCCGCCTGTAGACTCACACGGAGCCGTAGATATCCCGAGTCAGAGATTCCAGCGCTTAGCGGTGTTAGGTAGGTGGCTGCCTCTGCATCCTTAAACGTGACTGGCAAGTCCGGTAAGACGTATGGGAATTAGGAGAGAAATTAGGATGAGATACGGCACCTCCTCCGGTTATGGCGGTGTGATGAATTGGAAATAAAAATTATAAAAACAGGCCCAGTTAAAAGAAGGCCTAAATAAAAACAGCCTTCTTTTAACTGGGCCTGTTTTTATCATTTTTCTTTCCAATTCATCACACCAACATAACCGGAGGAGGCGCCGTATCTCATCCTAATTTCTCTCCTAATTCCCAAAATGTGTTAGGCAGTTTCTCCCAAGTATGGAAATATCCCATATGTGACCCTAAACTGTTTCCTTAAAATACGACAGGGCTCTGATGTGAGAGAGCGCCATGCGCATTTGAGGCCTAAATTAGGGATTTGCATAGGGACGGACCCGGATGCAAGCATTACATTTGCCTACGATACCAAAAATATCCTACAGCAGTGTTTCCCGAATGGGGTGCCTCCAGCTGTTGCAAAACACCCAGCATCCCTGGACAGTCAATAGCTGTCCCCCAGTACTGGAAGTTGTTGTTTTGCAACAGCTGGAGGTTCAGTTTTGGAAACAGTGCCGTACGAGAGTTTTTTTTTAATTTTTTATTTTTTTTTGGGGGGGGGGAGGGGTGTGTATATGTAGTGTTTTATTTTTATTTTTTGTAGTGTTTTTAGGGTACATTTACATGGGCAGGGGTTCACCGCAAGTTTCCTACTGGGAGTTTGAGCTGCAGCGGAAAATTTGCCACAGCTCAAACTTGCAGCGGGAAACTCACTGTAAAATCAATTTTAAGAGAAGACAATAATAAATCTGCATTGTCAGGATTTTTTTCTTGCTTTTGATGTTGAAGTATTGCTCTAAAAACTTGGAAGTATGGAATTTCAATTATTTATTAAAAATGTATATTACAATATAATAGTAATAAACATTGCTTAACAGCAAACATCACAGCAAGCACCAACAATTGCAAAAATAACAAATTATTCATCATAAAAACATAGTTTACTCTAGCAAATCATAAAAAAATTGGTAAACTCAACTTTGGGCACATAAAAAAACTCCAGAATCTGAAAATTACATCCTAACACTTACCAGAAGCGCAAGTAAAATATTTTATTATATTTATAAAAATTCACATTATAATATGCTTTTCTAACCTCCAAATATGTTATTGCAGATAAAATTAAGATCTTAAGACCACCATTCTCAAAGAGATTTTACAATCGTATACTTCTGTTGAACTATTTTAAACAGAAGTTTTTTTTTTTTTTTTTTTTGGTTGAATTCAAAATCATTCACATCCCTGATAGCAGCAACAAATAGTTATGCTCCTACATACATTCGAAATTGTAAAAGCAGAAAAATAAGCCACTTATTACAAATCTATAAGCACATGATATATAGCCGGCTACTAGAAAAACTATTTCTGAAATAGTACCTAAGTTGTCTGTGACCAAACGTAAACCTAACAATCATTGGTCAGCACTTCATAAAAAAATTATTTAAAGCCAAATAAATACTTCAGTAAATGTAATTTACTTGAAGATCTCTTGCAGTGCATGGCTGGTATTGGGAGAACCCTTCGGAAATTCTCAGGGGTTCCTTTAGTTTTGTAAACAATCAACTGCTTGAGGAAATTGTTACAAACATGCCTATCCAGCAAGATGTCACAAAGTGACCATAGGTATGGTCCCGATCCAATGACTCCTAATTACTGTTGATCATGCCCACACAAAAATTCATTTTTGTTACTAGTACTGGAATATGCCACTCGTTTGACACTTACAATACATAAAGTATTCCACACAACTGAATGTACGTTAAAAATAAAGTTAGTATTAATACCATTTAGGCTTTTATCTGCAGTCCCAGACTGACAAATTGTAGACTACTTCATTCTAATTTGCCCAGACGTCAAAAGTCAACAGTTACTTAACTCTCACTGATACTGTACCGTGAGCATCATAGATAAAATGAACGCAACTTGCTCTGGTAAACAAAGATACTAGATTGGGTTAATAATCGTATCAAAGATAGTAGGAAAAAAAACTAAAAAGGATTTACTATAGGTAAGGAAACGATTTACAAGGTCTGGAAGACAGTAGGCAGGAAAATAGTTTGTACTCTCTGTAAAAGAATAGGCAAAAAAACGCAAATCACGCCTTAACATCAGTTCAAGTTGTACAAACAGCTGAGACATTTTAATGGATATGGGAAACATTTACTAAGTCTCTAAGACATGAAGACATCTCTAGATTTTACAGTGTGGTTTCTCCAAAGCTGCAATAGTATTCCGTAAAAAGAAACAATAAGCACACAATAGATCAGAGCTGTACACAAGATCTACAGCTAAAACCCCTCCCAGTATATTGGTTCTAATGTAAGAGGAAAGAACTATACTTTCAGAATGCATAACACAATAGTTAGAGATGGCAAATGCACATAGGAGGTAATGAAATGGTTGAATTCTAACGCATTAGGCCAATATGGTCTATACAATGACTATTAGAATATCATCTGTTTGAGTTTGGATGAAAAGACTAGTTAATCAATGATAAACAAGAGCGTCCCAAAGCATGGGGCAAACGTGACCACCTTGAGCAAACTAGCATGGCTACATAGCGATCAGATTATATGATCTCTACATCCGCTACATTTCACCTAACAACTACTGATGCCTTCCCCTTACTTTTAGCACAGTACAAACTAACAGGTATCTGGTGAATCTAAGTGAGGAATATTATCCTTTAAAATCTCAGTAATGAATTCACTATTTCAAATAACACACAATACATGAATTCTTCAGTCCGAAACCTCATTTACTTCTATATATAGATGTTATTTGCTGATCGTCTGTGGATTAGAGACGCCGGCCTGCACTACTCAGTTGAACTCTGAAGTTTCAGACATACCTTTTATACTAGGGCTCTATTTCCTATGAAACTAATGACAACAGGAGATAAGACAATTGTCTTGTATTTACATATTCATGGAATAAAGCACAATTTTGCATTGTCACTGTAGAGCCCAAAGGGCTGGCTTCTGCTCTCTGCCCCCAAAGTAGTAGCATTGAGGGGGGGGGGGGGGGCGATTGTCCTAGTCTATAGGGATCATGAGTGAATTACACTTACAAGTTGATAGTAAAGTTGTTCATTGCCTTAAGACATTTTGGCCCCTTGAGATGTAGAGAAAAGTGAAATCGAGGAATTTAGCATCTAAATTGAGTTCCAAACTGTTTATTATGTGAATTGTATTTTACTTTTTAAATATAATTACATTAGCTAAGTGGATTTACTGCCTGCTACTGAAGGCACCTGACTAGGTTGGTTTTATCAATTATAAGAAAGACCAAACTGCAGTATACATATTATCATTGCTAAAGGGAGACCTTGTTATAAGCATTACAATGAGTTAAGACCAATGAGCCATTTTCAGGATTATATCACATTTTCTGATACACTTTTGGAACCCAAAATCAGGTGTGGATCATAATAGGAAAGAGAATAGAAAAGACAAATACTAATATCAATACTAAATCCACTTTAAGCTTAACAAAGTGTATCAAATAAAACCTGATCAAAACCCGGATAAAAATTTTCTTGAAAATCCTGCTAAAGCCTCCAGTATCCTGCTACTTTCCGATGCGATCCTCTTTCTAGGTGTTGGGGGTTGACGCGTCAGACTGCAGCACAGGTGGAAGACCAGGGCTCCATACGTCACAGTGCCACTCATCAATCACTGGCCAAGACGGGAAATTGCTGCGACCGGTGATTAGCTGAGCTGCAGTCTGCGGTGCTGACACACAGCAACCACGAAGAGGACCACACCGGAGGAGAGAAGCAGGATACTGGAGGAAAGGCGGGAGTAAAGATTTTAAAAACCAAGTTCTATGTTGAAGTACTCCTTTAAATGTTCAGGAGTACCCATATGTCCTTAGTAGAAGTAAATGGGTATGCGTAAGGGTACCCGTATAAGGTAGTGCTGACAAAAAGTGAGCAGTTATCTTTTTTTAGTTCCAACATTATGAACTATTCAATTTTTTTAAATATATTTTTAAAGCACTTGTGTTACATTTTTCTAATAGAACCAATGAATTAATTGGGTTATGATATAACATTCTGTCCCTTAGAGGTGCTGAACTTTGCAATAATTCAGTAGAGAATTATAAATTTAAGGGTATTAAAACTGGTTTCAGTGGTGGAAGTTCAGGTTCCTCTGTCAGGAGTAGAAATAAAGTTTTTCCTGTGCAAAATAATTGTATTGAACCAAATATATGACCTCTTTACCTTGCTCTTGGTAGGTTTAGTTCAGACACCAACATTAGGAGGACCTGTTCTCCAAGGTAAAGCAAGAAGAAATGTATTTCTATATTTACTTCCTTTCCTTTCTAATTCTCACCCCTCAGGTTATACAATCTAATGGTAACTTACATGCTGTAAGTAACTTTTGTTATATAGCGCCAGCACTATCATACTTTACATTACTGAACTGTACAAAATCAGCATCTTCAAATTATTAAAGAGGTCATTCAGCTACTAAAGACGTATCCCCTATCTCAAGAACAGAGGCCGGCTGTCCCTGCTGAATGTCTAGCCCCCACCTTTCGAAACTTAAACCTCTCGGCAGTGAGGGCCTGCTCGTCCAATCATCGGCCACAAAAGTTTTCTGCCCTAGTTGGTGACTGGCTGAGAGGTACTTCACTGACATGAGGTGGGGGCCGTAGGGTTCAACAGGAAAAGGGTAAGTTTTTAATAGCTGGATAACCCCTTTAATTTGTCAAGACATAAATGGCATTTAATTCACCCCAACAAAAAAATTGTGGATTTGCATTTATGCATGACTTTCTAATTAGAAAACATTTTTTTAGGAGCTGGTATTTTACAGGAAAGTTTTAACTTGTATGTTTGCCTAGGGCAAAATACAGCAGTTTGGATGTCAGCGTAAGTAATTTTTTTTCTCCCGTTTTAAACTGTCAAAAAACGAACCAAAAAAGAAAAACCAAAAACATAAAAAACTAACAGTGATACATCTAGAAGTCCAGCATTAAACAATCATGACAAAGCGTCATGGCTTATGAGTTACAGATTGCAGGTGCCTTGGTGCCCATCAACTGGAAAACAATGCTACAAAATTTGGCAAACTCAAACACATCAAAATATCTAAACAAATCTATTAAGAAGAAAAGCATGTTTCTTCATAGTAGAAATAAAAGGAACAGAAGAAAAAAACAACTTGTATACATGAATGCAATGTTGTTCAGTGGTAACCACAGGCATATCTTGAAGGTTCTGGGCCTCAGGGTGACTATAATACAAATCTTTATTGCATGGACACATTTCTTGAAGTTATGAGAAACAGAACAGCACACGACAAACTATAGGTACTGTCATTGCTTAGACAAGGTCTCAAAATTAGCTAAAAGGTTCGAGCAAAATGACAAAAGTCAAGTCATTTTTAGGCACTTTTCCTATCCGTAGCAGATGAAGTACACAGTAATGCCATAAAATGAAATTTATGCAAGGTGAGTGTCATTTAAAATAGGCATAAAACTTACTTGATGGTAAAAACAGTTTACAGTGCACAGCACACAATTTTATCTTACAAACTTTCTTCTAGGATCAGTATTAATATTATCGGTTTCTTATCTGACACCAGCATATTTTTGCAAGGTCTTGCAAAGTCTTAGCATGTAGTTAAGTTGAACATGATGGGATATTAAACTGTGTTTGAGAGAGAACCAAAAGTTGACAATAGTGTAACTTTGATTCACAAGACTACTCTCTATGGGGGACATTTATCAAGGTATTTAGAGCCTTTTTTTCCTTACAAAAGTAGCACAAAAAGTCGCACATGCACCTAAGCACTTTTTTGTGCAACTTTTGTGGGTAAGCAAAAAGTTACAAACAGCCTCACCTAAGTAAATTTCAGTTTTTACTTTGCAGTAGTCAGGTATTTATAATGTGCAAAAGTCGCACATAGGCAAAAAAAAAACAATCGCAAACCCCTTACAAAAAGTCGCAAGTCTGCTCCAGGTCTGACCTGGAGTACAAAACTCATGCACGTGAGCAAATTTAAAAAGTTGCCGCTGACGCTCATTTCCCCCCCGCTGCCGGGGAGAGATGGGCGGCAGCGGTGAGATGAGCGGCCAGGGCAGCGGAGCCAGCAGGCCCCAGAAATATGAAACTACACTGTCATATCATATTTCCCGACCTGGGCTGTGATTGGCCAAGACCGACCAGCCAATCACAGCCCAGGTCGGGAAATATGAAATGACAGTGTAGTTTCATATATCTGGGAGACGGCCGGCTCCGCTTCTCGGTTCCTCCTGTCCACAACTACCAGCCGTTGCAACTACAACTCCCAGCATGTCCTCACTGAAAGGGCATGCTGGGAGTGGTAGTCCTGTAACAGCTCAGGTAGCCGGCGGTTGGGAGATGTGGAGAGCGGAGGGGTGGGGGACATGAGCAGAGGTGGTGGGGGAGATGAGAGGCCGGCTGGCTCCCAAAAATACTAAACTAGACTGCGATTTCATATTTCCCGGGCAGTGCCCTGATTGGCCGAGACCAACCGCAACCCGGCCACCCGCCCGCAACTACCATTGTGAATACAATTCCCAGCATGTCCTCACTGTTAGGGCATGCTGGGAGTTGTAGTCTTGCAACAGCTAACGGGTGGGTTTTAGGTGTGGGCAGGTGGGCGTTGAGCGGCTGGTGCCGCCAGCTGTTCCTGAACTACAACTCCCATGACAGGAGTTGTAGTTTAGGAACAGAGTGCCTCCAGCTGTTGCTAACATACATGTTATATCATTACCAGACAGCCAAAGGAAATGTTTGGAAATGATGGGAGTTGTGGTTTAGCAACAGAAGTAGGCTCCCTGTTTGGAAACGTTGGTTTATGAGCGTTTTCCCTAAAGGAAGGCACTATAAATGTACTAACCAATTTTCCGTGTTTTTTTTTCCGCCTAATTTCAGATCTGTGTATGCAGAGGACTTCTTCAGAATCGGTGGACTGCGTCGATGACCAGCGGTTTTTTATTTTGTTTAAAATTAATAAAATGGTTAACAAGGGCTTGTGGGGGAGTGTTTTTTGGAATAAAAGTTTTTAAAAAGTGTTGTTTTTATTTATTTTACAGGCTTAGTAGTGGAAGCTGTCTGATAGTCCAGTACTAAGCCGGGGCTTAGCGTTAGCCACAAAAAACAGCTAGCGTTAACCCCCAATTATTACCCTGATACCCACTGCCACAAGGGTGCCAGGAAGAGCTGATACCAACAGGTCGGGAGCGTAAAAAATGGTGCTCCTGGGCCTTGGCGGTAATAGGCATTATTTAGGCTAGGGAGGGCCAGTAACAATGGTCCTCACCCACCCTGGTAATGTCAGGCTGTTGCTGCTTCGTTGGTCTCTGGCTGAGAATAAAAATAGGGGGAACCCTATGCATTTTATTTTTTATTATTATGTATGCAAAATATGTGTGGGGGTTCCCTATATTTTCAGCTTACAAAAATATATATATATTTATATATATATATATATATATATACGCATATATATATATCACATTGTGATAGTATAATAAATATGTCTCACATAAGCAAAAAACAAAGCAAGAAAAATGCCTACAGAACTAGCTTACCAAAGCAACAATGATAAATGTCCCCGTATATTGGTTTCTTAAAATGACCATGCTTTAGGCATATTACGGTAGGGTGCAGTCAACTAAAGATGTAAACGCAATATGCTCACTCCTGTTAACTCCACATACAGGTTTACTGAAGAGTGACTAACACTATTGGTGAGCTTTGGCTATTGTATTATTTGACATAATATGTATACCTTCAGAAACCAAGATGCAAATGATGCACAAGTTCATAGACCAAATAAATAGCTGAGATCATGAATCCCCATTTATGCTAGTTACCTTTATGTTGATATGTTGGAAGTAAAAACATGTCTAAGCTTTATAAGGAAAAGCTGTAAGCTGTAACGGAAATAAAAATTATATTGTACAGTCTGTTACCAACCTCTAGAGACTACTACTAGCTAGGCTGGTTTACATAACCATATATTTTTACTTATTAGTATTTATATTATGGCTTCAACACTTGGACTTCCTGTGGTTCTGCTAAACCAAACAGATCCCCATAGGGTACCATGGTGATATATACATCACAGAACCATTGTGAGGTCCATATTTTCAAGTCATAATACTAAAACTAAAATGTGGACCATGTTCCACACATAAATTAACCTAGTGTGATGTTTCATATTCTAGTCTTACAGGGGTCAGGTGAAATGTGCCAAAAGTACTTAGATATGCATTTTTAGGTGTCAATGAGCTACAAACTAAAATCTATGTGATTTACTTGCAGAGATTTCTGTTACAATTTATGTCAATAGTAAATCTCTTGGGCTAAGAGAAGCACTGACCTCCACTAATCCTTAACTTCTAGCTAGTGGTGGATAAAATTGCAAAAAAAAAAAAAAAAAATGTGTGCACTAAAATTTGCGACTTACTTCTCCCCCCGCCCCCCTAAAATGGTGGTGGAAAGCCCCAAGTAACCCAACCCCCCATGGGTGTTACAAACTAAATGCTATATACATGTCATAGCTATAATTTTAACCAGTGTGAATGTCCTCTCTAGTGCGACATGCCCTTAAATAAACCAACTCGGCAAGACCTACAATGGTTTCTGTATCCTACGAGACAAACTGTATAGTTAAAAAGAAAAAAAAAAAAAAAGATGTGGAAGTCAGACGGTCATTCAACATGAATATCTCACTTTGGAACAGAAAGGATAAAACAGAAAATATACAAGGTAAACTTTATCAATTCTTCTATGGATATCATTTAGAGAATGGCCGCGATTATTGTCAATTGTGAGAAACCCCCACAGGATAGTTCTTAAATGACATAATAGCTGTGGGACACACTGAGCAGCAGAACATTCCTCCTTACCCTCATAACCATAGTGATGAGGAGTTTGCATAATGTGGCGGTCAAGTACGCACACTCATGCTCCATTCAGTTTCTATGGTACCTAAAAATACAGCAGAACCCTACTTTAGGATACTCAGAACGTAAATTAGCAATAAACCTCCATTGTTGTCTTTAGATATGAAGACAGAAAGGTGGCATAAAGAGTCTTATTCACCAGACAAAGCTCAGTGGGGAAAAATATATGAACATTAACTCTTCTCCAGGAGAAAATCAGCTTGTTTTCTGAAGCTACCTATTGGAGGCAGCTTCACTATAAATCAATTTTCAACCTTTTAAAAGAGCCTTGAAACATGATTTTGGGATTATAGGCCAAACTAGAACATTATGTTGGCAGTAAGACTTCCTGGTTTGGCTGTCTCGCAAAGGAGACACATTACCCTTTCAGATCGACATCAAATGTTTCTCTCCCAGCCAGACGGCACCCTACACTATACTGATGAGGGACAAGAAACTGCTGCCTACAAATGGGTACTCTTTCTTCTGAAGAAAATTTTGGCTTGAATAATATTCTCTACTAATGTTTAAATGCTCTTTTAGGGTTGAGCACTGATTACAGGGAGGCTACCTCCAATATATCTACAGGAAAAAAGTTTCTACACCAAAACAGAAGGGGATTCTGTATTTAAAGAGCAGTGAGACTATGAAACTCTTGGCCAGAGGAAGGGGTCATGGTGAACTCATTAAAAGAGTTCAAAAGGGGATGGATACACTTCTGGAGTGTTACAGCATTACACGTTACGATCACTATATTCTGGAGAAGGGTTGTTGATCCAGGAATTTATTTTGATTTACAGAATTGCAGTTGGGAAGGGAGTTTTTTTTTTCTTCCTCTGGATAAACACTGCAAGGTGATAGGCAGAACTAGACTGATGTACTTCTTTTTCAGCCTTGCAAACTACGTTACTAATAGATGGACCTAGCTAAACAGACAAGAATTATTTTGCATCTGTTGGACAAGAGCTACTATGCATAAAGTGGCCCCGATTTACTATTGCAAACGCACAAAATGCCTATGTCCAATGCACTGGATCTCTATATAGAAATGTTGTAGAATTATTATACTATCTTATGGTGGATTCATTATATTCGACAATATGGGTACGGATTTGTAGTAAATAGGTTTAGAGACAAATGAATGTACTGGTGAAATGGTAATATGAGATTCCTATTTGATATATAGAATTTTTGATAAATTGTTTAAATAACAATAGGGTCTGTATGCACTTAATTTTATATTGTTGCACTGTCATTTTATATATTTTGCACTGTCACTTTATATATTTTGTCATGCATTTTTTACAATGGGCACTTGCACTTTGTAAGGCATGTCCCCAGAGGTAATATGATATCTTATAAAAGTCATCATTCACTCGTGCGCTGCCTATCAATGTGCGCTAGCTCTCAGAGTACACAATGCATTCAGATGTCTAAAAGCGCTATGCGCGTGTCCAGCCAGGAGAGGGCTTGTACATGTGCAGTGACGCTGATACCCATTGTGTGCTTCTCCGGCATCCTGTGGAGGGTGCGCCAAGTCAGGTGATAGGCGAGCGCACGGAAGTGAAGTTAGCGTTCTGGAAGTAGTGCTTAGAGCTGCAAAATATAAAAGGGGAAAGGGATGACGGACATACTGTAGCCCCCTGAAGAAGGAGCCAAAACAGCAGCTGTGAGGGGTAGTGGAGCGGTGAGGCATCAGCATAATGGGTGAGAACAATTTGGCACTTTATGCACTTATGGGATATGTAGTATGATACTGGTTCAGTGAGCCTGCCCGAACTTTTATAGCAGTGTTTTCTGTTATATCGGTAGCACAAAAGTGTGGGATATTGATGCATAAATATTACAGTTGTGCATAAGATATCATATTCCTCCAGGTATTTTGCGATATATAAATATATGGAAGTGTGCTCTTTGATATATTAATGCTGAGCCGTAAGCTCCAATTGTGTACATTGGTAAACCCTGTCTGTAAAGTCTCATTTGGATTTTAATGTTATGCGATAATAAAATTTGATTTTATTTTTGACTCAATTAAGTGTAAGTTCTACATTTCTTTGGTGTACAAGGATTCTATGATAGCAGTTTATAACCAATATTTATAGAGCACCATTGTTAGCAAACTGATAAACTACATGTCTGGGGAATATCTACGGAAATAGCTTCTTTAAATTATCAGTAGGTCAAGCATAAGATGGTAAAAGAAAAGCAAAGATGAAACTATGCACATACTAAATGTACTAGAAATAAAGAAATCAGAGGAATATTGACAAAGGGGAAACAAAAATCTTGTGGCTACAATAAAACAAAATATTCTTTTTTAATTTTCTATATATAAAAAAAGTCATCAATGCACATAAAAGAAAAACAAAAATTAAATAACATTACAAATCTGATCTACACTGTCTGGTAGTTCAATGCTATAAGCGTTTAAACAAATATTTTCTCGAGTGAAATACTAAACATACAGCACTTAAACGGAGCTGTAGAAAAAGTACAAAATTGCTAAAAAATACCTTACAAAAATAAATTGCGTCCTTGAATGTGGTAAAGCATTGTACAAATAAATGTTCAGATTGTTCTCTTAAGTGCTCCTAAAGGTAACTGGGCTATGGTACATTTTATTGATAGCAGCATTGTTTCCTAACCGTACCAGTTTGCAGGCCATGGCAGAAAATGCAATGGATATGGATTCAATTCTCATAGAATTATCTACAGAAAGTTTTCCTGTATTGAGGCACCTGCAAGAGCTATTATAAAAGACCTACAGTGCATAAGTAGAAAAAAATGTATCTACACTGCCCACACACCATTTCAATGTATTGGTCAACTGTGAAACACATTTCTGCTGTTAATGCCATGTTACTAATAGGCTTGTCCCATAGTCTTGACTGGCTTACTGGAAATTTGCTATACTAATAAATCATTTCTTCATAATTCTACATTTATTTACATAGCTCAAATTTGTGAAGGCGCAAGAAATTATCTGACTAATCCCGTTTAGGATATGGTAAAATAGGCAAAAAAAATAAAAATTGCAACAAAAAGATCAGAAATGTAAATCTGACAATCATGTAGCTGAATGCACATAAGTCCACTTGCAGCAGTCTTTACACGTACCACTCCCTTCTGGATATGACAGAACCATCCACATGGGAAACCAAGTCATCTTCATTGTCGAAGTTCTGATTGTATCGTGAAACTACTGGCATGTTTTTGTCAGTATAATTATTGACTGGTCTGTCAAAGTGCTCCTGATATCTGTTATAGCTTACAATATGGTTCCAATCTGAGCTGTCGTCATCATGGAGATATTCATTATAAATATGATCACTACTTTTAAGGTCAACCTCCTTTTTCAGGCTGTCAGGAAATGGATCAAGGTCTTCTGGTTGCAGAACATCAATCTGGGACTCTTTCTGCATATCTGAAGGAGGAATGTAGCTCTTGGTAAAATAATCACCACGGAACGTCTGTTTTCTTCTGTGGTATATAACGCCAATTAGCACGATTAAAAGAATTAAAAAAAGACAACCTCCAACTACGCTACCAATAATGGTGCCAAAATTTCCATCCTGTAAAGTTGCCATAGTTGAAGCTGGAATTTGAAATTTTCTGGAGGATGTTGTTAAGTCTGCATCATAGGTTGAATGGGTCTGTGAAATTGTAGGAGGTGCAGTAGTAACAGGAGGATCTAATGGAAGCAGACATGGACAAAAAGGTAAAACAATGTTAATATATTCTAACAACTAAGGTAGATAATGACAATGAATATGGCTTTTAATGTCAAATATAAGAATACAGATGCAATCAGAGGTGATCATACACAAAATCTAGAGTCTTGGTGTTCTTCACAGCAAAATAATCACATTTCCTTTTATATAAAACTGAGCAGATGCAATGGACACCACCACTTTTTAGACAATATAAACAGCCTTTAAAGGGGAAATATCATGGGGAAAAAACGTATCCAGCGGTCGGATTCCCAAGCTCTCCCCGCGTGACACCCCCCCTCCATATATCTCTATGGGAGAGCCGTTCGGCTATCTTCAGCTCTCCCATATACATACATGGAGGTGGGGTGGCAGCCGCCTCTTTGTGTGAGGGTTATGACTCACCGCTCCCAGGGAAAGCCGGGCACCATACAGGAGATCGCAGGGGGTCTCAGCGGTCCCTAATCTTCTCCTTCAATGTGTTTTAAAGGGGTACTCCTCCGGTGGAAAACGTTTTAAAGGGGTACTCCGGTGGAAAACTTTTTTTTTTTTTTTTCAATCAACTGGTGCCAGAAAGTTAAACAGGTTTGTAAATTACTTCTATTAAAAAATCTTAATCCTTCCAGTACTACGTGCGCTTCTTCCGGCCTTGTCATGAGGCCGGAAGAAGCGCACACAGCGGGAAAACCGCTGGCTGTCGCCTCTGAGCACCCTGCATCAGGTCTGGAACCGGTGATGTCCATGTGGACAGTTGAAGCAGAGTCGGCCAACTGAAGCCTAGCGATGAGTGCGGGTAACCGTGTCTCTTCTATGCTATGTATTTAGTGACACAGTCATGTATGTGCTGTGATTCTTGACCAATAAATAACACAACAGAAAAAACGAGAGCTGTGCTTTCATGACACTATTCATTTCTAGGATACACTCCAAATTCACAATGAATTTTTGGCATCCATTAAATAAACTACGGGTAAGCATGTTCTAAGATGTGACTTTTGGAAAGCAGCATGTACCTTTGCCGTGTAGAGGTATAACTCTGGACAGTCACAAAACCTAAACATGGCAACTGTTTGGGTTTTTAGAAAAAAAATCTGTGAGATTTTTGTGCATTTTAATCATTGCAGCATTTTCTGTGTAAGCAATATAATATCAAAGTGCTGAAAGTCACAATATATTTTTGGGATGGGCACCAGAACAACTCGGATTCTTGTTTCTCGTCTTGCTATATTTAGTAGGCTTCTTTGCAGGTGCTGAAATACTAACCCCTATCTACATCCTCCAGATGATTTTCATAATCTATTTCTACAAACTGACATATTTTAATATAACAGGAGAGGAAAGGTGTGAATCATACAAATCAAATTGTGTCTCTTCCTATGACAGAGTAAAAGCATGCTGTGTGGTTTTATAGTTGGTTTATATCAGAGGTCTCATTTTCAACAGTTACTACAGAATATCAGTTTTGATAGAGCATAAAAACATTAAAAATATATATTCTGAAATGGCCAAAATGTCAAGAGGACCCGTGGTCTCTTCTGACTTGGCTTTTGTGTCTTTCACATAAAACACTGGAACACTTTCTTAAAACTCTGTTATCCTCCTTGAAATGTGTTCGTAAATGAATAAATGAGTTTTATTCTTCTCCTAGTCAATGGGATGTGTCTCTACAGTCAGTGCAGATTGGACAATGTGGACAAGGGGCAAGGCAACACCCAGAATAACATGAGCGGCACAGCGCAGAGTTCAAAGAAAAGATGTTCCAGAATTATTATTTCACGAGGGATCAAATATTAACTAAAACAAACAAGTCTGGAATGGGGACATGTTTTCTTTCAATATTTACACAAGTGTGGATGGTGGTCATTCATCACTGTCATTTCTCAGGTTTATTAATCCTCTAAATGTTAATGTGTTTATTCCATTTTTTTACATTGCTGTTGGCTAGTTCTGTGCATTAAAACCATACAGAAGGCACATTTTTGGTTAATATTTTGCAGCCATCTTCATTATCAAATGGGAAAAGCGGAAACAGATTAGTATCAATAAAACAGATAAGACAGTGTAGAAAAGGTTATCTGTGTGATGTTATAAGAGATTATGAAACGTTATTGACATTAGTAAGAGATGTGACTGTTGACCCAAGACGTTCAAATAAACAAACTGATGAGGTTTTATTGATTTCATCTGCACAGTATAAAACCAGCAAGACACAGAGTGAAGGTCATTCACAGTCACTTTCTATAGCAGCTCTGGCATCTTGGATACCACTAAAAGGATGTTATGACAGAGACAACTAAAACCTCAGCAAACATGTCACTCTACAACTACTTACAAAAGGGTATATTTGGATGATCATTTGCACTTATTTTTTTCACCCTATTTTACTACATTTGTTTTATACTACAGTGTAATACATATTTTATATATTAGGGACGGAGAAAAATAATGAACAACATAAATAATAAAACTTGATATATGCTACTTATTTATGCAAATAAACTATGCAATTATGTGTGTGTATGTGCATATCCTGTGGTAGCTGGTATGTGAATAGATACCTCTTAAATGGACACTGTCAAGGCTTTTTATATGTTGTTACTGATGAAAATTAAAGACCTTTTGTAATATGGTTTAAAAATTTTTGAAAGAAATGGGCTCCTGAAATCCCACCACTAGAGGTTTTCATACCTATTGGGAAACTAACCAGTCCTGCAGCATCAGAGTGTCCATGAGTCATAGACAAGAAATGACTCATGGATCAGGCTGCATGAGCAGACACACCAATCACCTCCTACCACCACAAGGAGGAACACACCCAATTCCCTTGAGAGGATTTCTAACACTGTGAGCTATGGAAAAGAGGTAATTATTATGATAAATATAGGCGATAGAGGCATAAAAATTTGATGTACATGGTCAGGATTCCTATTTAAAGGAAAATTGTCAAGTCCCTGCAAAGAAAGGGGATTGTCACTGCACCACAACTTTTAGTTCCAATCATTGATTTATTTCCTATATGCAACATTTTGGCCATCCACTATGGCCTTCATGCTTGAAAAAGGCCACAATGGATGGCTGAAATGTTACATCTAGGAAATAATTCCTTGATTGAAGCTACACCTGTGGTGTGTGGCCATCCCCTTCTTTGGGATCTGTTGGGATGAGACAGACTAGATATACATATATTTGTTATAGTTATGTTCAGGCTATGGCCGCCAGGACACTAATGAAAGGTGCTGCCCCTACATATATGCTAACTGACAAGTCCCTGGTCTCTCTTACACTGGCCCTGGTACCATATAAATGCTGATAGCAACATTTCAACAATGCTCTCCTATGCTCCATCCAGTGCCCCAAACACACAAAAAAAATGTAGATCAGCACTTGCACTGTATGCTATTTAGCACTAATGCTAACTAGTCATTGAATAAGTGTAATGACTGCCTTGATTGACACCTACCTCTGACCTCTCCCTAAAAGGTTTTCTCTTGTCTGTTAAAAAGGACAAAAAAATTGCAAACAGTATTACGCCCTTTCATTACCGAGATATGTGGGTTTATATCTGGCCTGACAATTCAGGGAATCAGTCAGATGGCTGTGAAGTTAATTTAAATAAAAATGGGTGGGATTATTCAGTCAGGGGGTTTGAATGTTGTACATTAAAAGGGTCTGTATGCCAAATATACACACCCTGATGGTATAATCCCACACCTCACCTGAGCCAGTCACTCCCATTATTAAAATTAAGTTCCGCCCATTTGACTAATTCTTTTTAATTGTTAGACAAAGTTTAAACCCACATATCTTGGAAATGGAAGGGCGTATCAAGAAATTGTAAAAAAGTGTGATCAGTGTAGCCTAAGCTATTTATTGATCATTTTTGGGGAGTTGGACACAGGCCATCTTTATCAATACAACAATACATGTACATAAATTGAATATAAGTACACAATTTGACTGAGAAAGAACATCATCTTGCTAAGGCTAGGTTCACATTAGCATTGTGGAGCTCCATTGGGGAGCTCTGTAACAACATCTGAAAGAACTAAATAATTCACTTTGACCGTTATTTTGCAAGTTTTAGCAGAGAAAAAGACCTAACATGCAGGGTTTTTTTCTCCGCTAAAGTCCTGTCATAATCTCAAATATTTGTGTTTTTCATCATGTCCATTTTATTTTTGTGCAGGCAAAACTAAAGCAGAACAAAGAAATGAAAACTGAAGCAGACTCTCAAGCCAGGAGGAAAAGATTTACTTTTGATTTCACACGTGTACAAGATCTTTGTAAATAACACATTTTATTTCAAAACAATAAGCAGAGTCTAAAAAAGAATAACTAAAAATGTATGCAATGTTTTAAGGCATCCAAATGACTATTACACTGCTTCATGGCTATTAAAGTGCACAGTAATTTAAAGGGGAACTCCAGGGGAAACAAGTAGAAAACAAAATGTTTTCAAATCAACTGGTGCCTGAAAGTTAAACAGATTTGTAAATTACTTCTATTAAATAATCTTAATCCTTCCAGTACTTATTAACTGCTGTATAAAACAGAGACATTTCTGAATTTATTTTCTGTCTGACAACAGTGCTCTCTGCTGACACCTCTGTCCCTGTCAGGAACTGTCCAGATTAGGAATCACATCCCCATAGAAAACCTCTCCTGCTATGGACAGTTCCTGACACGGACAGAGGTGTCAGCAGAGAGCACTGTGGTCAGACTGGAAAGAACTTCACTCATTTCTCTGTAGTATATAGCAGCTGAAAAGTATGGGGATTTGCTCCTACTCTGGACAGTTTCTGAAATGGACAGATGTCAGCAGAGAGCACTGTGATCAGACAGAAAAGAAATTTAAAAAGAAAAGAACTTTCTCTGTTGTGTACAGCTGCTGATAAGTACTGGAAGGGTTAAGATTTTTAAATAGAAATGATTTACAAATCTGTTTAGCTTTCTTGCACCAGTTGATTTGCAAACATTTGTTTTCCACCAGAGTTCCCCTTTAAGGACATGAGGGATCGCCTTACAAGACTGCCATGAATATCTTGCTAAATAATGTAGACTTTTAGGAGACAGTGACACATTCACTAAATATTCATGTGTCAGTGTGCAGCTAATTTAATCTCACAATGAAACACACTCTTCACTAGATCTAGCACTGTATTCAAATATATTACATTATTTCCATCTCGTGCCACTTCTCTGTTCCCAACACTTCTGCTGCGTCTCTTTTAAAGCTGCTAGGGAGTTGTAGAAGGAGACAGTTTTCCTGTACCCTTTTAAACAAACATCAGTGGTCATGTTGGATTTATGTACTATATGCATAACAGCAGATAGAAGCGTGGATTCCCAGGCTGGGGTTCCGATCTTCTTAAAAAAAAAAAAAAAAAAAAGGATTTGTGGCCGTAGCACTTCACCGATAGAGAGATAAATGGTAATAAAGATATATACAGAAGTGCAGTGGACAATGAGTTTCTGAGGGCTCCCCCTCCATCAGGTCCAGGATGATGAAGACCTGACTTTGTCCTGTACACTTATGTATATATCTTTATTGAAATAAAAGGTTTAGAGAGAGCTAAAAATAAACCTTGTACCGTTCATCTTTATACCGGTGAAGCACTAGAATATAGGAACCCAGGCTGGGGAATCCACACTTCGATCCACTTCTCTGCACCTGCACCGTGACCCGCGGTACCGACGACCAGCAGCTCCCGAACCTGGTTTATGCTAAACCAAAAAGAAAGCTCGTAACAGTGTTGTGTCTATATGTGCAACACATAAAGGTGAGCAGTTTCATCTTTCCTTTCCGTTCATCTGTTACCAACCGATAACGGCTTCTCTGTCTTTATTTTCTCCAACAATTTATATGTATGACAGTGGATGAAATGGGTTTCTGCCACATAAATGGGCAAGGATCTATATAAACAAAAGCTGAATCATTGTGCAATATGATGAAAATCTTAGCGTTTCCCTTCTTTTCAGTCATATAGCCTAATGCAGGGGTCCTCAAACTTTTTAAACGGGGGGCCAGTTCACGGTCCCTCAGACCGTTGGAGGGCCGGACTATAGATAACAAAACATGAATAAATTCCTATGCACACTTATATATCTTATTAGTGGACTACCACTTTAACCCCTTAAGGACCGAGCCCTTTTTCACCTTAAGGACCAGAGCGTTTTTTGCAATTCTGACCACTGTCACTTTAAACATTTATAACTCTGGAATGCTTTTAGTTATCATTCTGATTCCGAGAATGTTTTTTCGTGACATATTCTACTTTAACTTAGTGGTAAAATTTTGTGGCATCTTGCATCCTTTCTTGGTGAAAAATCCCCAAATTTGATGAAAAAAATGAAAATTTAGCATTTTTCTAACTTTGAAGCTCTCTGCTTGTAAGGAAAATAGATATTCAAAATAATTTTTTATTGGGTTCACATATACAATATGTCTACTTTATGTTTGCATCATAAAATTTATGAGTTTTTACTTTTGGAAGACACCAGAGGGCTTCAAAGTTCAGCAGCAATTTTACAATTTTTCACAACATTTTCAAACTCGCTATTTTTCATGGACCAGTTCAGGTTTGAAGTGGATTTGAAGGGTCTTCATATTAAAAAGACCCAATTATAAAAACTACACCCCCCAAAGTATTCAAAATGATATTCAGTAAGTGTATTAACCCTTTAGGTGTTTCACAGGAATAGCAGCAAAGTGAAGGAGAAAATTCAAAATCTTCATTTTTTACATTCGCATGTTCCTGTAGACCCAATTTTAGAATTTTTGCAAGGGATAAAAAGGAGAAAATTTTTACTTATATTTGAAACCCAATTTCTCTCGAGTAAGGACATACCTCATATGTCTATGTTAATTGTTCAGTGGGCGCAGTAGAGGGCTCAGAAGGGAAGGAGCGACAAATGGTTTTTGGGGGGCATGTCACCTTTAGGAAGCCCCTATGGTGCCAGGACAGCAAAAAAAAAAAAAAACATGGCATACCATTTTGGAAACTAGACTCCTCAGGGAACGTAACAAGGGGTAAAGTGAACCTTAATACCCTACAGGTGTTTCACGACTTTTGCATATGTAAAAAAAATAAAAAATTTTTTACCTAAAATGCTTGGTTTCCCAAAAATTTTACATTTTTAAAAAGGGTAATAGCAGAAAATACCCCCCAAAATTTGAAACCCAATTTCTCCCGATTCAGAAAACACCCCATATGGGGGTGAAAAGTGCTCTGCTGGCGCACTACAGGTCTCAGAAGAGAAGGAGTCACATTTGGCTTTTTGAAAGCAAATTTTGCTCTGGGGGCATGCCGCATTTCGGAAGCCCCTATGGTGCCAGGACAGCAAAAAAAAAAAAACACATGGCATACCATTTTGGAAATTAGACCCCTCGGGGAACGTAACAAGGTGTTAAGTGAACCTTTATACCCCACAGGTGTTTCATGACTTTTGTCTTTTGTATATGTAAAAAAAAATTATTATTTTTTTACCTAAAATGCTTGTTTTCCCAAAAATTTTACATTTTTAAAAAGGGTAATAGCAGAAAATCCCCCCCAAAATGTGAAGCCCAATTTCTCCCGAGTACGGCGATACCCCATATGTGACCCTAAACTGTTGCCTTGAAATACGACAGGGCTCCAAAGTGAGAGCGCCATGTGCATTTGAGGCCTAAATTAGGGACTTGCATAGGGGTGGACATAGGGGTATTCTACGCCAGTGATTCCCAAACAGGGTGCCTCCAGCTGTTGTAAAACTCCCAGCATGCCTAGACAGTCAGTGGCTATCTGGCAATACTGGGAGTAGTTGTTTTGCAACAGCTGGAGGCTCCGTTCTGGAAACAGTGGCGTTCCAGACGTTTTTAATTTTTATTGGGGAGGGGGGCTGTGTAGGGGTATGTGTATATGTAGTGTTTTTTACTTTTTATTTTGTGTTAGTGTAGTGTTTTTAGGGTACAGTCGCACAGGCGGGGGTTCCCAGTAGTTTCTCGCTGGCAGCTTGAGCTGCAGCAGAAAATTTGCCGCAGCTCAAACTTGCAGCCGGATACTTACTGTAATCCTCCGCCCATGTGAGTGTACCCGTACGTTCACATTGGGGGGGGGGGGAAACATCCAGCTGTTGCAAAACTACAACTTCCAGCATGTACGGTCTATCAGTGGATGCTGGGAGTTGTAGTTTTGCAACCGCTGGAGGCTCCGTTTTGGAAACAGTGGCGTACCAGACGTTTTTCATTTTTATTGGGGAGGGGGGCTGTGTAGGGGTATGTGTATATGTAGTGTTTTTTACTTTTTATTTTATTTTGTGTTAGTGTAGTGTTTTTAGGGTACAGTCGCACGGCCGGGGGGTTCACAGTAGTTTCTCACTGGTAGTTTGAGCAGCGGCAGAAAATTTGCCGCAACTCAAACTTGCAGCCGGGTACTTACTGTAATCCTCCGCCCATGTGAGTGTACCCTGTACGTTCACATGGGGGGGGGGGGGGGGAAATACCTCCAGCTGTTGCAAAACTACAACTCCCAGCATGTACGGTCTATCAGTGCATGCTGGGAGTTGTAGTTTTGCAACAGCTGGAGACACACAGGTTGTGAAACACCGAGTTTGGTAACAAACTCAGTGTTTTGCAACCAGTGTGCCTTCAGCTGTTGCAAAAGCTACAACCCCAGCATGTACAGACAGCGGAAGGGCATGCTGGGTCTTTTAGTTATGCAACAGCCGGAGGCATACTACATTGGCTGGGGATGCTGGGGATTGTAGTTATGCAATAGTTGGAGACACACTGGTTTGCTACTTAACTCAGTGTGCCTTCAGCTGTTGCAAAACTACAACTCTCAGCAGTCACCGACAGCCAACGGGCATGCTGGGAGTTGTAGTTATGCAACCACCAGATGCACCACTACAACTCCCAGCATGCACTTTAGCTGATTGTGCAAGCTGGGAGTTGTAGTTATACAACAGCTGAAGGTACACTTTTCCATAGAAAGAATGTGCCTCCAGCTGTTGCAAAACTACAAGTCCCAGCATGCCCATAAGGGCATGCTGGGAGTTGTGGTGGTCTGCCTCCTGCTGTTGCATAACTACAGCTCCCAGCATGCCCTTTTTGCATGCTGGGAGCTGTTGCTAAGCAACAGCAGGAGGCTGTCACTCACCTCCTGCTGCTGCTCCACGATGCCGCCGCACAGGTCAGTCCCTCGCCGCCACCGTCGCTCCTGGGGCCCCGATCCCAACAGGGACGCCGGGGATCGGGGTCCCCAGCACCGGGGGTCGTCTTCCCGCACCTGCTCACGTCCTCCGGAAGAGGGGCGGAGCGGGTTGCGGGAGTGACACCCGCAGCAGGCGCTCCGTGATTGGTCGGCCGGGAATCCGGCCGACGAATCAGGGCGATCGTGAGGTGGCACCAGTGCCACCTCACCCCTGCTGGCTCTGGCTGTTCGGGGCCGTCTCTGATGGCCCCGATCAGCCAGTAATTCCGGGTCATCGGGTCACTGGAGACCCGATTGACCCGGAATACGCCGCAGATCGCTGGACTGAATTGTCCAGCGATCTGCGGCAATCGCCGACATGGGGGGACATAATGACCCCCCTGGGCGATATGTCGGGATGCCTGCTGAACGATTTCAGCAGGCATCCGGCCCCGGCTCCCCTCCGGCTAGCGGCGGGGGCCGGAAATGCTCAGGGCGTATCCATACGCCCTCGGTCCTTAAGGACTTGGAAACGGGGGCGTATGGATACGCCCTATGTCCTTAAGGGGTTAAGTACACAGCACAGTTCCCCCACATTAGGTTGGCAGTATAGATCCCCCACATTAGGTTGTGGTTCCCCCACATTAGGGTTGGCAATACAGTTCCCCCACATTAGGGTTGGTAGTACAGTTCACCCACATTAGGTGCAGTACAATGCCCCCACATTAGGTTGGCAGTATAGGTCCCCCACATTAGGTGCAGTACAATTCTCGCACATTAGGTTGGCAGTATAGTCCCCCACATTAGGTAGTAGTTCCCCTACATTAGGTTGTAGTTCCCCCCCCACATTAGGTGCAGTATAGTTCACCCACATTAGGTTGTAGTTCCCCCACATTAGGTGCAATATAGTCCCCCACATTAGGCTTGCAGTATGTTCCCCCACATTAGGTGCAATATAGTCCCCCCACATTACGTTGGCAGTATAGTTCTCCCACATTAGGTGCAATATAGTCCCCCACATTAGACTGGCAGTATAGTTCCCCCACATTAGGTGCAATATAGTCTCCCACATTAGGCTGGCAGTATAGTTCCCCCACATTAGGTGCAATATAGTCCCCCACATTACGTTGGCAGTATGTTCCCCCACATTAGGTGCAATATAGTCCCCCACATTAGGCTGGCAGTATAGTTCCCCCACATTAGGTGCAATATAGTCCCCCACATTAGGCTGGCAGTATAGTTCCCCCACATTAGGTGCAATATAGTCCCCCACATTAGGCTGGCAGTATAGTTCCCCCACATTATGTGCAATATAGTCCCCCACATTACGTTGGCAGTATGTTGGCCCACATTAGGTGCAATATAGTCCCCCACATTAGGCTAGCAGTATAGTTCCCCCACAATAGGTGCAATATAGTGCCCCACATTAGGTGCATTATAGTTCCCCCACATTAGGTGCAGTATAGTCCCCCACATTAGGCTGGCAGTATAGTCCCCCACATTACATTGGCAGTATAGTTCCCCCACATTAGGTGCAGTATGTTCCCCCACACTAGGCTGGCAGTATAGTCCCCCCACATTAGGTGCAGTATGTTCCCCCACACTAGGCTGGCAGTATAGTCCCCCACATTAGGTGCAGTATGTTCCCCCACATTAGGTGCAGTATAGTCCCCCACACTAGGCTGGCAGTATGTTCCCCCACATTAGGTGCAGTATAGTTCCCCACATTAGGTGCAGTATGTTCCCCCACATTAGGTGCAGTATAGTCCCCCACACTAGGCTGGCAGTATGTTCCCCCACATTAGGTGCAGTATAGTTCCCCACATTAGGTGCAGTATGTTCCCCCACATTAGGTGCAGTATAGTTCCCCACATTAGGTTGTAGTTCCCCCACATTAGGTGCAGTATAGTCCCCCACACTAGGCTGGCAGGATGTTCCCTCACATTAGGTGCAGTATAGTTCCCCCACATTAGGCTGGCAGTATGTTCCCCCACAGGCATACAGCCTCCAGCCATAAAGTATGGCTGGAGGCTGTATGCCTGTGTACTGCCCCATTTCAGTGTTCCGATCACCGCTCCTCGGGTCCGGCCATAGCAGGACCGGAGGATCGGTGGTCAGAACACCGAAGGGACGCGCCGCTGGTAAACACTTACCTACTACCAGCGCGCGCGTCCTTGCTTCTTCTCAGCTGCTCCGCGCTCGGTTGCCATGGGCGCACGCATGGGACGTCAGTGACGTCGCTGCATGCGCCTGCTCCCGGCGGTCCCCGCGTTTTAAAGTAAACGTGGGCCGCAGGGACTTCAGAGGCATCCTTGTGTTCCGAAAGCATCTTTCGGAACACAGGGATGTCCTAAGGCAAAAACACCCGGCGGGCCGGGTAAATGCGCTCCGTGGGCCGCATGTGGCCCGCGGGCCGTAGTTTGAGGACCCCTGGCCTAATGTATTCAAGAAAATACATACAATATAGAAAGAGAAGGCTGGTCATAATTGTGAAAAATAGCCCACGGTGTCTAACTCATATGTGACTGTATTTTACTCCATATAATGTGTGGTATGGGAAGTCTACTGTAGCACATGCATGATATTCCTGTATGTTTTCCTTTTTATTGGTATCATATTTTGCTTATATGGGGCTTTTTTGATCACTTTTTTAAAATACATTTTTTATTAATGTGTGAATGATATATGAAGTGACTAAAGATCTTCAATTCTGGAGTTTGGTATTTATTTTTTTATATTGATGGCATTCACCGTGGTTTGATTAACATCATAATTTAATAGTTCTG